>NC_069499.1:500646989-500834489 GCF_027579735.1 Bombina bombina
AGGAATCCGGCCATTATGAGCAATGTTGTTCAAGAGTAAAGAAAATAGAAAAACTTAATAAAGTCAAAGAGAAAACCTTATATGTATATATTACAAAAAACAAAGAACAAAAACAGAAAAATGGATAATTCAAACAATTCAGGCAAATCAAACATTAAAGGGACACTCCAAAAAGATTTTTTTCTCCCAATTTACTCAGAGGGCCCCTATTACATCTGCTAAAGGACGCTGGTGCAAAAAAGCACTCCACTATAGTAGAGAAATTTTCCATATATATATAAGCTGTTGTACAAGGAGCCTATAAAAGTTCTCTCCATTTATCAGCATTTGTTATTGTGCAGTAATGCACCAGCATCCATCAGCATATCCTAACCTCTCAATGTAGCAGCAATATCGCATCACTAATACATATGCGTTAACATCTACCAATATGTCTAATATGTCCCATATTATGTGCCACTCCTGCAAGGTTCAACTCTAATGGTTTCTGGAGATAGCTAAATCTAAAAGTTAGTGTGAAAACACATACAATGATTAAATATATCCAAAAAACCTATTGGCTTGTGTCCAATGGTGTCCACAAAGGAACAATATAGCCATCTTAAGTTATGCAATATGTGTATAACATAGAAAAGAGGAAATCCTCTCCTATATCAGATATAGCTATACAGTCAGATACACCATGTACACAAACCAATTACTCACATGTTGAATGAAATCCATGCAAATAGGCAGATGCCCAAACTCAGACCACCCGGCTAGGTACAGGACAGTGACACTCTATCCCTTTGGCGAGATGTCTAAAACAAACTAATGCAGGGGATTGAGATACATACATATTAATATAACTCCATGTTCATTCAGCTAAACAATCAAAGAAGTGCTAACTAGCATCATTCAAACCTACAAATCATGGTAAAGTAAGAGATACTGGTGATAGTGCTAATAATAATAGATTAGACAAAGTAACTTATGTCCCATTCTTTATTTAATCCTAAAGGGACCCTGGTCTTAAGTTTAAATATCCAGTAAAGTTCTTTCTTATCTAGTACCTTAAGTCTATCACCACCTCTAATCGGGGTTAGTGCTTTATCAATTGCCTTAATGCTGAAATCTCCAACATTCGTGAAGTGCATCCCATTGAAGTGCTGGGCTATGCTTGAATCTTTATTGTAATTCTTAACATCATTAAAATGTTCTCTTGCTCGTGTACCCAATTGTCTACTAGTTTTTCCTACATATTGACAATGGCATATCAAACATTCCAATAGGTACACAACGAATGTTGATCTACAGTTGGCATAGAAATCTATATCATAGCTACATCCATCAACCGTGGATTTAAACTTTTTGTTCCTATCAATCATATTACACGTCAAGCAAGCCCTGCCTCCACACCGAAAATTGCCTATTGTATTAAACCATGTCCTCATACTCCTTGTTCTCATGACCATGCTAGGTGCTAATGATTTTGCCAAGGTGACAGGTTTTTTTGAAACAAATTTACATCTACTTATTGTATCCTTCAATACCTCATCTGTTTCTAAGAGCTGTAGATTGCTTTTAAGTATTCTGACCACCTGTGGGAATTGTCTGGTGTACTCTGTAGAGAATAAAACATCACTTCTTTGTACACCTACCTTGCTATCCTTTTTGTTTAATGTATCAACATTAGATTGTCCTATCTCTAACCTAGCTGCATTAAGGAGTTCCGGATCATAACCCCTTTTCTCCAGCCTCTTAAAAAGGAATACAAAAAACTTGGATGTTTATTTTGAACAGTCTTTAGAGTTGTGTTCTCTCTCCTCTTTGGCTCTCTTTCCTCTTTGGCTCTCTCTCTCCCCTCTTTTTGGCTCTCCCCCCCTTTGGCTCTCACCCCCCCTTTGGCTCTTTTCCCCCCTCTTTGGCTTTCCCCCCTCTTTAGCTCTCTCTCCCCCCTCTTTGGCTCTCCCCCCTCTTTAGCTCTCTCCCCTATTTTGCTCTCTCTCCTCTTTGGCTCTCTTTCCTCTTTGGCTCTCTTTCCTCTTTGGCTCTCTCTCTCCCCCCTCTTTGGCTCTCCCCCCCTTTGGCTCTCCCCTCCCCCTTTGGCTCTCTCTCCCCCCTCTTTGGCTCTCTCCCCCCCTCTTTGGCTCCCCCTCCCCTCTTTGGCTCTCTCTCCCCCTTCTTTGGCTCTCCCCCCTCTTTGGCTCTCTCCCCTCTTTTGATCTCTCCCCACCTATTTGGCTCTCTTTCCTCTTTGGCTCTATTTCCTCTTTGGCTCTCTCTCTCCCCCCCTTTGGCTCTCCCCCCCCCCTCTTTGGCTCTCTCTCCCCCCTCTTTGGCTCTCTCCCCTCTTTTGCTCTCTCTCCTCTTTGGCTCTCTCTCCTCTTTGGCTCTCTTTTCTCTTTGGCTCTCTCTCTCCCCCCTCTTTGGCTCTCCCCCCCTTTGGCTCTCCCCTCCCCCTTTGGCTCTCTCCCCCCTTTGGCTCTCCCCCCCCCCCCCTCTTTGGCTCTCTCCCCCCCCCCTCTTTGGCTCTCTCTCCCCCTCTTTGGATCTCTCTCCCCCCTCTTGGCTCTCCCCCCACTTAGGCTTTCCCCCCTCTTTGGCTCTCTCCCCTCTTTTGCTCTCTCTCCACTTTGGCTCTCTTTCCTCTTTGGCTCTCTCTCCTCTTTGGCTCTCTCCCCCCCTTTGGCTCTCTCCCCCCCCTTTGGCTCTCTCCCCCCTCTTTGGCTCTCCCCCCCTTTGGCTCTCTCCCCCCCTCTTTGGCTCTCTCTCCCCCCTTTTTGGCTCTCTCCCCTCTTTTGCTCTCTCTCCTCTTTGGCTCTCTCTCCTCTTTGGTTCTCTTTCCTCTTTGGCTCTCTCCCCCCTCTTTGGCTCTCCTCCCCCATTTGGCTCTCTCCCCTGTCTTTGGCTCTCCCCCCTCTTTGGCTCTCCCCCCTCTTTGGCTCTCCCCCCCTTTGGCTCTCTCCCCCCCCCTTTGGCTCTCTCCCCCCTCTCTTTGGCTCCCCCCCCTTTGGCTCTCTCTCCCCCCTCTGTGGCTCTCCCCCCTCTTTGGCTCTCTCCCCTCTTTTGCTCTCTCTCCTCTTTGGCTCTCTCTCCTCTTTGGCTCTCTTTCCTCTTTGGTTCTCTCTCTCCCCCCTCTTTGGCTCTCCCCCCCTTTGGCTCTCCCCTCCCCCTTTGGCTCTCTCCCCCCCCCCCCTCTTTGGCTCTCTCCCCCCTCTTTGGCTCTCTCCCCCCTGTTTGGCTCTCCCCCCGCTTTGGCTTTCCCCCCTCCTTGGCTCTCTCTCCTCTTTTGCTCTCTCTCCTCTTTGGCTCTCTTTCCTCTTTGGCTCTCTCTCCTCTTTGGCTCTCTTTCCTCTTTGGCTCTCCCCCCCCCCCTTTGGTTCTCTCCCCCCCTCTTTGGCCCTTCTCCCCCCCCCCTCTTTGGCCTTTCCCCCCCCCCCTCTCCTGCTCCCTCTCTGGCTCTGTCTTAATTGCATCTCTGGCCATGCCCCCATTGCGGCACCCCGCCCGGCCACACCCCATTGCGACGACACCCGTCCAGCCACGCCCTTGCCATGCCCAGCCACGCCTTTCCCTGTGCCCATCCATGCCCCTCGCGACGCCCGGCCATGCCCCCATCGCGACGCTCCCGTCGGCCATGCTCCCTGACACTCCGCTTCAGCCTTGCTGACTACTGAGTGTCAGGATCCATACGGCCAGGTATGTTTGTCACGTGCAGTCTCTACTGCGCATAACTGCATCTGACAAACATACTTGGCCATTTATTATATAGGATATATATATATATATATATATATATATATATATATATATATATATATGCTGTATATATATATATATATATGTATATATACTGGATAGATAGATATTCTCTCTCTCTCTGTCTATTTAAATATGTAGATATACATACATATATAAATATATTTTTGTGTTTAAGAATATAGATAATATATATATATATATATATATATATATATATATATATATATATATAAATGCATCTTATATATTTTTAACTATATGTCTATGTATCTATCTATATGAGTAAACTTTATTGCAGCATTGATAAAAAATTATGATGGAACATGAATATTCATTAAAAAAAATTATGTGTTTTATATCTGCTTTTTTAATCTTTATATATGTCTCCATAAAATAAATTAATATGTTGATAATCTAAGGAGGAAAAAATTGTATTTGATTGACCCTCTACAGAAATTATGGGGTGGCATCAATTTTTTGGATGCAAATACGTTAAATCCATAGAAAATAAAAAAATATGGGCCTGCTTCAACAAAACTTTGATTATTATCAAATAAATGTAAGATATTTACGTAATACAAAAAATTAAATATGATTAGCTTAGAAAGTCTTTTCAAATTCAACATTTAAAATTTTTAAATTTTTCGTAATTTAAGTATCCATAATTTATAAGTACAGTACACAATATACTTACATGTTCGAATGAGCAATCTCAAGTCACTATATCGCTCCTGCTCGCGTCTTCTAAGGTCCAAAAAACGACGAAGACAACTTCGCCTAGACCGACGGACCACAGACACCCTTCTCATTCTCCGCATCATCTCGTAGATGATGCGGTCTCGATCCTCATGCTGGATCCCTCTCACACTGCCTATGCGCCGGGGAAATATCTATTCATCCCATATATGAGAATTAATAATTCCCCCTCTGTAAATACGGGTGGTCGTGCCATTTTTAACTCTAAAAAATTATCTAAAATAATTTTTAAGTGCAACACAAATATAGCAATGATAGAGAAATATGATTGGTTCTGGCAAGTGTAAATAAAAATATTAATATTTGGTTGGCGGATTATATTTATCACATGTTCATGACGATTAATATGCAATACATACATTCAAAATAACTCATAATATATGTGTCAGTAATGACTGACTGTCAATAAAAGGAAATTTATTTATCCAAAAAATAAAATTAAAACATTTGATCATAGGATTGTCTGGATTCATGTGTCTTAAGAGTATTATCAAATATTTAAAGATGCGATCCCTTTCCTGTCGGATAACAGCCCCCTCATAAACTGTGTGAAATGGTACACCCTGTACACAAGTATGACGCCCTGTAGACAAATATGAAACCCTGTAGACAAGGATGACACCCTGTAGACAAGGATGACACCCTATAGACAAGGATGACACCCTGTAGACAAGGATGATACCCTATAGACAAGGATGACACCCTGTAGACAAGGATGACACCCTATAGACAAGGATGACACCCTGTAGACAAGTATGACCAATTCACCATCACTGACTAATTTATATTGTGCCATAAATAAATTTTAAATAATTCACTAATATTGTTTTAATGCAACATCAAGATCACAATTAAGATCGTTATTGAGGATTATATTAAACAGGCGTCATCAATGATGGAATTCTAAAAAAGATGTCCTAATACTGTAAAAGTATCTGATGATTGTATAATTGTTAACGGCTTATTGTCCTATCTATAAAAGAGAATTTAAAATGGAGTATATTGTCCTAAGCTTTTACAAGAGCTCTAGGTCTTTCTTTTCATTATATTTATTCTGGTGACATTTGTGTGCTATATTATTTGATTTTGTTATGTCTGGGAAGATAAAGTCTGGAAGAAATATCCAGTTTAATTTTGAGCAAAACAAAGTTTTAGTTACCCTTGTTTTAGAGAATTATGATTTTATTTATGGTTCCAAAGCCCAAAAGACCTCGCTCTCCAGAAAAGAAGAGATTTGGAGAACAATAGCTGGCAGTGTCCCCGCCGAAGGGACTCAAAACAAAAAGGTGGTGCACTGTAAGAAGAGATTCTCTGACATTAAGAGAATCTTAAAGGCCAAGCTGGCCAGGGAGAAGCAAGCTGCATGTTCTACCAGTGGTGGCGCGCCATATGTGCCTGAACTCTCAGAGTATGAGATTCAGCTGAGGGAGAAACTGGGAGCAAACATGACGCTCGGTCTGGATTTGGTGGAGCATGATACTGACGAGTTAGCAGGTAACATTCTATTACTTGCGTTTTTGATGTCGCACACTTTTTTTTTTTGGTTTAAAATTTTTACGTTTATTAAGATTATGATGTGCAATAATATTGATAATAATCTTTTATTTCATGTATTTTGTTTAAGCATCTACCAGTGCTGCAGCTGCTGCAGTTACAGCTGATGATGCTGCCACAGATGGAGATCAGAAAATCTATTGCCCATCAGTATCTACACTGAATCCAGCCATAGCTTCTCCTTGGCCGCCACACACCCGTACATTATGTTCAGCACCCCTGATGGAGCAAGCATTGGCCGTTCTATGGGCATGTTTTGTATTATTACTTTGCTTTTAATTGAATTGTTCTTACTTGTATGATTGTTCACATTTCTAACTATGTATATTCTAATTTTATTATACAGCAGAGGTCCGAAGGGCTTTGGGACCCCCTCCAAGATCTACGATCTCCTCCTCAGGTAACAAAAACAAGATCAAACATGAATGTTATGTGTGCTCAAATTATCAGGATTGTCAATAGCTCAATGTGAAAGTTAAATTTGTATTAATGAAGAATATCACTTTCATAAACATTAATGTGAAATAACATATATTGTTTAGATAATTTCTCATTTCATAGTATTTCAAAGAATAGTACAGTCAAAGGATGTTAGTTCTCATTTACATAGAACATTTATTTTAGATACACATACGGAAATTTAACTATTGTTAAATTTAAATAGTTTTATTATCTTTAGTTAGCCATAAATTTAGAGGGACATGAAACACAAACCCTTATGCAGTGGATTAGGATAGAGAATCCTAGATTAATCATATTGAAAATGTAAGTATATTAATTAATTTGCATCATTCAATTGTTATACTTTTGATGAAAAGGTTAACTTTGAAAGCTCTGTAGTATCAAAGAACCAAGCTTATAGATGATGATTGGTACATGCATACATGTATAGATAGATAGATAGATAGATAGATAGATAGATAGATAGATACACTTATATACTGATTGTGATTGGCTCACCAATGTGTTCAGTGAGCAAACAGTAGTGCATTGTTGCACCTTCAATCAAAGATACAGAGTAAATAAATAAAAATAAATAGAACTATATTTAATTTGAAATTTATTTTTGTATTCTATAGCTTAAATGGATAGTATAGGTTACATTACAATTCAATGGTTCAGATAGAGCATACAATTTAAATAAAGCTTCAAATTTACTCCTCTTATAAATTTTTATTTATTCTGCAAACCAGGAATGTAGGTTTAAAAGACAGCCCATTTTTGGTTCAGCACCTGGGTAGCACTTGTTGAATGGTGTCTAAATGTAAATATCCAGTCAACAAGCAGTATACATTTGCTGAAACAAAAATGTGTCTGCTTTTAATATTACTGTCTATCTATTTTAAAAGAAAGATAACAAGAGAACTAATAAGAATTGATAATAGGATTAACTAATAATGTTGTTTAAAATGTCATGATCTATCTGAATCATGAAAGTTTTTTTCTTAGTAAACTATCCCTTTAATGATGAAAAAACATATTTAAATTGACAGTCCTTTTCAACTTCAAATAAATCAAAGGTTTGTATCATCACCTGTGTATTGCATGACGATTCTTTGAGGCCTATTTAACAAATGTCTGTCGGACCTGATCCGACAGTGCGGATCAGGTCTGACAGACATAGCTGAATGCGGAGAGCAATACGTTCTCCGTATTCAGCATTGCACCAGCAGCTCACAAGATCTGCTGGTGAAACGCCACCCCCTGCAGACTCGCGACACCTCCAGCAGGGAGGTGTCAATCAACCCGATCGTATTCGATCGGGTTGAATTGTGGTGATTACTGTCTGCCTGCTCAGAGCAGGCAAACAGGTTTATGAAGCAGTGGTCTTTAGCCCGCTGCTTCATAACTGATGTTTCTGGAGAGTCTGAACACTCGCCAGAAACGCGGCCCTTCAAGCTCCATATGGAGCTTGATAAATGGGCTTCTCTCTCTCTCATGTATTAATCTACTAATGGAGATGGAGATAACCAGTTTCTTGTGAGCCTGCAGGCTATAAGCAGCCGTATAAAGAACACTGCTCCATACCCTTGCCGCTATTCACCCCAATCGAGTATGGTCTTGTTTATTGACCCCCCTCTGCTGACGCGCCATTGTCTGAGACTCTGGAGGTGGCATTCTCCGCTTTCAGTGAGGTATGGCGGACATAATCCGCACTGTCAGATCATGTCCAACAGACCTAAGATAAATAGGCCTCTAAGATATTATCAGCGCAACACCATTGTCACTACTCAAGCTTCTCATAGCATTAGTGGTGCTTGTAATCATGTCAGTGATTAAGAAACAGTCTAAACAGATCTAGAAAATGTTCAATTAAGAAAAGTGATGTGTTGAAAATGCTGTTGCACGGTGAAAACTTTAATACAATGTTGAATATGATATATTTTTTCTAATAAGCCCCTTTTAAATTAAAAATATATATCAACATTTGTATTTATTTTATCCATTTAAGAAAACCCTAAACTATACAAATCTTTCATGTACAGTGTCTTACATTTTCGATCTTGATAGGAATCATATCATATGCATTTAATCTTTCAATTTACATTAAGTTAGATAACAACATATATTTAATTTCTCATTTCTTTAGATATGGAACATGGACTTAATGTTTCAGAGGAGATTGTGACGGAGGAGTCGTCCCTGGGAGAAACCCAATATCCAGAATCCCAGGAACAGGGAATCTCCCAGGGGACATCGGATTTTTAATCTCTCATCTGTGTTGCCCCTCCTGACACAGAAGACCCAGCTGCTCTGGACCCTGGTGCCCCTCCTGCACCTGTTGCTCATGCTCCATCAGCTCATGGCCATGCTGATCCTGGCCATGAACTGCCTCCCATCAATGATGAGGAGGCAGCTCGGGAAATGTTACATCTGGCCAGGCAGTACCGGGATGATCACCATGAGTTGCGTGGGGCATTAAGATCATCTGTGAGCAACAGGGGCAGATATTAGAGAGGGACATTAGAGTAGATAGGGAAAGATTAGATATAGAGAGGGAAAGGTTGAGGATAGAATCAGCTAGAATAGATTTAGAGAGGGAAAGATTTGAATATGAACGTGTGAATTAGAATAAGAAAGGGATAGATTTTTTTATGAAAGGCAGAGGGATAGACTAAACTTTGATAGGGAAAGATTAGCATTAGATAGGGCCAGGGCTGCTGAAGAGCAGGTAGAATGCCAGTGTCAGGAGAGGGCAGACGAAGACAACAGGATTTTTAATTGTCAATTCTTTTTAACTTTTGAGAGAAGGGAAACAAGGGAGAGATCCCCCCCCTCTCTCCATCACCCAAAAAAAAGATTAGGGTGTTTTAATTTACTCATTTTATTAGGGTTTTTAATCTGCACATTATTTTTAATATTAGTTTTATTATGTCTGTCCTTATTTTTATTTGTAATTTGTATTTGTTTTATTCTGTCTCTCCTTATGTATTTATGTTTTTATTTTTTTATTAAAAAATATGAATAAAATATTTTTTAATTATGAATAAATGTGTTTGTTATTACTTGATTCACACGTTACAAATGACTGATGTTCAAATTCAATGCAGGTGTAAGATATTATCTAGTCTTATTATTAAAGGTTAAATTTAATCAACATATTTATATTGAATTTTGAAATTAATACATAATATTGACCTTTTGGATAAACATCTCAATTATAATAAAGGTTACATGAATCAATCATTATAATTTCACTATTCATCATTAACATGTGATATTCATTTATATGTATCTTTTCTTAAATTGTGTAAATTTAATCATTTTCAAAAGTAAAAAAAAATAAATAAGGAAAGTGAACACCAAAAACCAAATTATTTTAAACAAAATTGAGCATTTAACGGGACACTGAACCCTATTTGTTTCTTTTGTGATTCAGATCTAGCATTCAATTTTAAGCAACTTTCTAATTTACTCCTATTATCAATTTTTTGTTGTTCTTTTGCTATATTTATTTGAAAAAGAAAGTCCATAACCTTGAACAGCACTTAATTATGGGGGGGTAAATGTATGCACCAATCAGCAAGAGCAACCCAGGTAGTTCAACAAAATGGGCCAGCATCTTTAGTTACATAATTTATTTTCAAATAAAGATACCAAGAGAATGAATAACTTTTGCTAATAGGAGTAAATTAGAAAGTTGCTTAAAATTGCATGCTCTATCTGAATCACAAAAGAAAATATTTTGGTTCAGTGTCCCTTTAAAATGTAATGCTCTATCTGAATCACGAAAAAACATTTGTTAGGTTCAGTGTCTCTTTATTATTTCTAACATTAAAATAAATATCTTAAAGGGACAGTCAACACAAAAATTACTATTACTTATTTAGATTAGTTAATTAATGATCTTTACATCAAACTCTAGCCCAATTTTCATCTAAAAAAAACTTTGGCAGAAAATACACTTACTAGATCTCATGTAGCTGTTTTGAAATGGCCGCCTGACCCCTCCTCCTCTGACGTCTCCCAAAAGCTTGAACTTCAGCACTAGTGTTCAGGATTCTCTGGAGTCTCGTCCCTGCGCGCTCCTTTCATTCAGTTCAGTGAGACACCCTCCTCACACACTATCTCCTCTCACTTCCTTTCAGTTCTGTCTGCACAAACACACCCACAGGCTTACGAGCAGCAGAAGTATGATGGAGAGGCAGGCAATGGTTGTCTTTATATAATTTTTACTCAAATATATGCTCAAACCAAAAGTAAAGACATGAATGGACAAAAATCATTACTATATGTGAACTATTGAAAATATGTTCTGACATTTGCATTGTAACGCAACGTAACAGTAACTCCCTCTCCGGTTATTAGTTTGTTACCAGAGCTACTGTATTCATATTACAGTATCACCTCAGTCACTTGTCAGTTGTAAACAGAACATGTTGCTCAGCGTTGTGTGCGCAGCCTGTGACTCTGGTTTGTCCTTGCTAGATGCCGGTAAGTACACAGAGCTGTCACTGAAATACTGAGATATAATAAATAGGGTGTTCAGACTTATTGTGTATTATTTGCATAATGCGGCTGGTATTAATTTAACATATTAATAAATAAGGGGTTCCTTACCAGCCGCATTTTTGTCTGTCAAACAGTATTTCTCTAATAGTGGAAGTTAGGCTGATGCCCCTTGTTTTTTTACAGCTACATCTACAGCTAGTGGATTCCCTTCCGTTGCCTCCACCAGAGTTTACAAACTAGCATAGCAGCAGGTGCAAGCGATTTTTGGGTAAATTTATCAAACCGACTATTTTTGTTTTTTACCAGCTAAGAAGTTGTGTGTCCTTGTCAGTCTGTCCTTATCCCATGACAACTAGTGTCCCTGGACCATTAGGCAGCCAGGCATGGCTCAAGGAACAGGGCAGGCAGGTAAGCAGCTCGCAAGGTGTCTTGCCTGGACTTTAGTTTGGGGACACTAGTTGTCACGGGATAAGAACAGACTGACAAGGACACACAACTTCTTAGCTGGTAAAAAACAAAAATAGTCGGTTTGATAAATTTACCCAAAAATTGCTTGCACCTGCTGCTATGCAAGTTTGTAAACTCTGTCACCCACAAAGTATGTCTGTGTTTTACATATAGAGCGGCTTTTAAAATCCTTCACTGGAATATTTAGAATTATGGTAATTTTGCTGAAGGATTTTAAAAGCCGCTTCTACAAGGAGTAACAAGGGTAAACATGGTGGAGGCAATGGAAGGGAATCCACACGCTCTGTGAACAACCAAGGCTGCTAGCTAAACAGATCGCCAAGTGGTGCGCAGCCTGCAAATCTGGTTTGTCCTTGCTAGATGCCGGTAAGTACACAGAGCTGTCACTGAAATACTGAGATATAATAAATAGGGTGTTCGGACTTGTGTATTATTTGCATAATGCGCTCTGTGAACAACCAAGGCTGCTAGCTAAACAGATTGCTAAGGCTGCTAGCTGTAGATGTAGCTGTAAAAAAACAAGGGGCATCAGCCTAACTTCCACTATTAGAAAAATACTGTTTGACAGACAAAAATGTGGCTGGTAAGGAACCCCTTATTTATTAATATGTTAAATTAATACCAGCCGCATTATGCAAATAATACACAATAAGTCCGAACACCCTATTTATTATATCTCAGTATTTCAGTGACAGCTCTGTGTACTTACCGGCATCTAGCAAGGACAAACCAGAGTCGCAGGCTGCCACCACTATAACAATGCTGAGCAACATGTTCTGTTTACAAATGACAAGTGACTGAGGTGATACTGTAATATGAATACAGTAGCTCTGGTAACAAACTAATAACCGGAGAGGGAGTCACTGTTACGTTGCGTTACAATGCAAATGTCGGAACATATTTTCAATAGTTCACATACAGTAACGATTTTTGTCCATTCATGTCTTTACTTTTGGTTTGAGCATATATTTGAGTAAAAATTATATAAAGACAACCATTGCCTGCCTCTCCATCATACTTCTGCTGCTCGTAAGCGTGTGGGTGTGTTTGTGCAGACAGAACTGAAAGAAGTGAGAGGAGATAGTGTGTGAGGGGGGTGTCTCACTGAACTGAATGAAAGGAGCGCGCAGGAACGAGACTCAAGAGAATCCTGAACACTAGTGCTGAAGTTCAAGCTTTTGGGAGACGTCAGAGGAGGAGGGGTCAGGCGGCCATTTCAAAACAGCTACATGAGATCTAGTAAGTGTATTTTCTGACAAAGTTTTTTTAGATGAAAATTGGGCTAGAGTTTGATGTAAAGATCATTAATTAACTAATCTAAATAAGTAATAGTAATTTTTGTGTTGACTGTCCCTTTAATGTATCTATATATACTTTAATAAATATTTTAAAAATGATTGTAGTTTTTAAAAATGTAAATGAATAGTTTACTAATAAAATGAAATTGTATCAGTGGCCTGTCAGAATATGCTTATAGAAAAGCTATTCATAGAGGTAAAAACTATATAAATCTAACATTGTTGTTAATGGTAAAAAGGGGAATGTTTATAAACCAAAAAATTAAACACCTTTTTAAAAAAAAAAAAAAATATATGATGTTTAAAGTCACTTTAAGCATGGACAGGCCTCTGCTCAAGAACATATTAAAGAATCCTCCGTAAAATTTGAAATAAAGAAACATTAAAAATACATAACTAACTCATAATTGCACAGCAAAGATGAAAGAAATTATCAAAGTGTTAGTTAACCCATTTAGACAAATGGTACAAGCACAGGTACATTGGCAATGTTCTTTAAATAAACTAGTGTCCCCCTAAAACTCAGAGACAATGTAAGCTATAAATCCAACAAATATGTGAAGAAATGAAGGCTGCACATGTGAATAAACCTGATATTTCTCAATATTTAATATAAAAGAGAGTGAAAAAGAGAGAGAGAGATTGTGTGTGTGAGAGAGAGAGAGAGAGAGAGAGATTGAGAGAGAGAGAGAGAGAGAGATTGTGAGAGAGAGATTGAGAGAGAGAGAGAGAGAGAGATTGTGAGAGAGAGAGAGAGAGAGAGAGAGAGAGAGAGTGAGAGAGAGACTGTGATATAAAGACAGACAGAGAGTGTAAGAAAAACATGTATAAATTTATAAACCTGTAGTGCATTGTTGCTACTTCCAGAAATTATACCAATATTTTTTATTTTCACTTTTATATTAGTTTAATGTGACAGTGAAATAATTTTTTTATATTTTTAATTATTTTTTTAAACTTCATATAGATAACATTGAGCTCATGCACATTAACCCCTTAACGACCAAGGACGTACGCCACACGTCCTCAAAAAAAATACAGTTAATGAACGAGGACATGTGGCGTACGTCCTTGGTCTGGAAAGCAGCTGGAAGCGATCCTGCTCGCTTCCAGCTGCTTTCCGGTTATTGCAGTGATGCCTCAACATCGAGGCATCCTGCAATACCCCCCCTTGGCCATCCGATGCAGAGAGAGCCACTCTGTGGCCCTCTCTGTACCGGACATCGATGGCCGGTTTAGTTGGTGGGTGGGAGCCAGTCTGGGAGGCGGGTGGGCGGCCATCGATGGGCCGTATGATGTGGAGGGGGGCGGGATCGTGGGCGGGAACGCTGGGTGCGCGCGCACGTGCGCGAGGGTGCGCGCGCGGGCGTGCGCGGGGGTAGGAAGCGGGTGGGAACCGCTACACTACAGAAAAATGATGGGAGAAAAGTGGCAGTGATTGCCAAATATATTTAAATATATGTAGATCTGAGAGATCTGGGAGGGGTGGTGGGTTGGTCTTTTGGGGGGGGCAAGCTACACTACAGAAAATTATTTAAAAAAAAAATAATAAAAACATGTTTTACTATAAACTGGGTACTGGCAGACAGCTGCAAGTACCAAAGATGGCTACTAATAAGTTTGAGGTGGATGGGTAAAGAGCTGTTTGGGGGGTATCAGGGAGGTTGGGGGCTAAGGGGGGATCCTCCAGAGCAGCATATGTAAATATGCCTTTTTTTTTATCAAGGATAGCTTTTTTTTTTAGTACTGGCAGACTTTCTGCCAGTACTTAACATGGCGGGGACAATTGTGGGGTGGGGGAGGGAAGAGAGCTGTTTGGGAGGGATCAGGGGGTGTAATGTGTCAGGTGGGAGGCTGATCTCTACACTAAAGCTAAAATTAACCCTGCAAGCTCCCTACATGCTACCTAATTAATCCCTTCACTGCTAGCCATAATACACGTGTGATGCGCAGCGGCATTTAGCGGCCTTCTAATTACCAAAAAGCAACGCCAAAGCCATGTATGTCTGCTATTTCTCAACAAAGGGGATCCCAGAGAAGCATTTACAACCATTTGTGCCATAATTGCACAAGCTGTTTGTAAATGATTTCAGTGAGAAACCTAAAATTGTGAAAAATTTTACTTTTTTTTTTATTTAATCGCATTTGGCGTTGAAATGGTGGCATGAAATATACCAAAATGGGCCTAGATCAATACTTAGGGTTGTCTACTACACTACAATAAAGCTAAAATTAACCCTACAAGCTCCCTACATGCTCCCTAATTAACCCCTTCATTGCTGGGCATAATACACGTGTGGTGCGCAGTGGCATTTAGCGGCCTTCTAATTACCAAAAAGCAACACCAAATCCATATATGTCTGCTATTTATGAAAAAAGGGGATTCCAGAGAAGCATTTACAACCATTTGTGCCATAATTGCACGAGCTGTTTGTAAATAAATTCAGTGAGAAACCTAAAGTTTGTAACAAAATGTGTGAAAAAGTGAACAATTCTTTTTATTTGATCGCATTTGGCGGTGAAATGGTGGCATGAAATATACCAAAATGGGCCTAGATCAATACTTTGGGATGTCTTCTAAAAAAATATATATACATGTCAAGGGATATTCAGGGATTCCTGGAAGATATCAGTGTTCCAATGTAACTAGCGCTAAGTTTGAAAAAAAGTGGTTTGGAAATAGCAAAGTGCTTCTTGTATTTATTGCCCTATAACTTGCAAAAAAAAGCAAAGAACATGTAAACATTGGGTATTTCTAAACTCAGGACAAAATTTGGAAACTATTTAGCATGAGTGTTTTTTGGTGGTTGCAGATGTGTAACAGATTTTGGGGGTCAAAGTTAGAAAAAGTGTGTTTTTTTTCCATTTTTTCCTCATATTTTATATTTTTTTATAGTAAATTATAAGATATGATGAAAATAATGGTATCTTTAGAAAGTCCATTTAATGGCGAGAAAAACGGTATATAATATGTGTGGGTACAGTAAATGAGTAAGAGTAAAATTACAGCTAAACACAAACACTGCAGAAATGTAAAAATAGCCTTGGTCCCAAACGGTCAGAAAATGGAAAAGTGCTGTGGTCATTAAGGGGTTAAAGGGACAGTGAACCCAAATTGTTTCTTTTGTGATTCAGATAGAGCATGACATTTTAAGCAACTTTCTAATTTACTTCTATTCTCAAATATTCTTCATTATCTTGGTATCTTTATTTGAAATGCAAGAATGCAAGTTTAGATTCCGGCCCATTTTGGTGATCAACCTGGGTTGTTCTTGCTGATTGGTGTATAAATTCATCCACCAATAAAAAAAAGGTGCTGTTCGGAGTCCGAACCAAAAAACAAGCTTCTTTTTCAAATAAAGATAGCAAGAGAACAAAGAAAATTGATTAAAATTGCATGCGCTATCTGACTCACGAAAGAAAAAAATTTGGGTTCAGTGTAACTTTAAGTTAACCCAAAGATAACAGTCATTGTCTAAAATGCAAGTATGCCTAAGGAAATTAAATAAGTGGTCATTTTTAAAAAGGAAAGATTGAAGCTAAACACATATTACAAAATATTTCTTATTATAGCCTTACAAATAACAACAGAGTCAGGTGTACATCTCAATTTTTTTTTATTTAATGAGATTTTATTAAACATGTGTTTCAAAATTTTAAAGGGCATTTTACCTCCAAAAAGGATCATAGCAACTGAATGCAAACCGTGACATTGTTTATTATAAAAGTAATATGAGTGGCTGAACTTTTAAGCCTCCACGACGCTGCCATATACGTAAACATAAAATCAGAGTTCATGTCATGCCTATGTAAATATGCAGGTGTTGTGCACAATTAATTGATAGCATAATTTGTATTGTGTATAATTAATTGATAGCATAATTGCTGTGCAGTGTTTTCATTCTCTAACTATCCTTTGTGTGAATGTGCTTTTCTTTTTACAATATTTTTTTTTATTGCTGTGCAGTGTTTTCATTCTCTTGCTATCCTTTGTGTGAATGTGCTTTTCTTTGTACAATCTTTTTTTATTGCTGTGCAGTGTTTTCATTCTCTTGCTATCCTTTGTGTGAATGCGCTTTTCTTTGTACAATCTTTTTCATTGCTGTGCACTGTTTTCATTCTCTTGCTATCCTTTGTGTGAATGTGTTTTTCTTTTTACAATCTTGGAATTATAAGAAGGGAATGGTATTTATAAAAGGGTATACATATTTAATAATGTTTTATACATGGATTTTTATTAGGTGATATGCTTCAATATAGCAGCATCGAACATAAGATTTCCTTTTTGTGATTACTATTGACTTCTATAGCATCCGTGACCACTAAGGTGGTGGATTGAAAACTAGGTACACAGCGTCGGATAAGACGCGAGCGTAAGTGTTCATTTTTTGATAACTTTTGAAAAGCTTTAAATTGTGTTGAATACCACGGCGAATACACAGAGTTCCGCAAGAATTCAAGAGGTTTTCTATTTGCATCGATCTGCGTTGAATTGAGACAGTTGGATTGTATGTTATGTCACAAAATTCGAATTTTTGCGATCTTAAGGCTTTGATAACTATGGGGAATCAATCTCGCGACAAGTACGACGCGGAATTTGGGCGTATTTTTAGTTGACGCTTTGATAAGTAGATGCCATAGTCTTTTGACTAAAATGCCATTTTAGTTTTAGTCGTATTTTAGTAATCAGAATTTTTTTAGTTTTATGCTCATTTTAGTCTTGTATTAGTCAACGGAATTAACACTGGTCATCTGGTCATCTACACATGACACAAAAGTAAGCCATGAACTTAACATACTCTACTGAAAATTAAGGTAGGAGCTGCAATTTTTCTATATATTGTACATTTAATTAATACCACAGGACATATATACTGTAGACATATTGCGGTTCTGGACCTTATTGCTCTCTGGTTATACATATGCTAAGGATCACATTTACTTGCAGGTCTTATGATTGTTTTTATAATTCATACTACTGACCATATATGAGAATATTTCCAATAAGGCAATGTGCCATAATATATAACTCATGGACTATATGCATCCTGCTGATTTGAATGGTACCCAGTTTGGTGTTTGAATGAGGTCTAATTATGGGACCTCGGTACCTATGGTAACCAGGGTAGTGTAGTCAAGATTTAACTTCTATTTCACCAACTATTTAAGTAAAGAACTCACCCATCATCTTCAAAAAAAATTCTAAAGCAAGTCTAGCCTTAACGTATCCATTGAGGACTATGGACCTGTCAGCAAGGTGGGAGTCATAGATACTCAACTCCTTCAGAAGCATTTTCAAAGCCTTGAGCAATGACTATGAGAAGCCTTTTATGGTATGATCTCCCATGATTGGGACCAATCACTGGCTGAGAACCTTAAAGAGAGCTATTAAAATGAGCAATACAGATATGTGGAGTCCGATAACAGCTGTGAGGAAAAGGCATATTAGGAAAACCAGAGAACACTGATGCTGAATACCTGATAACCATCACACCTGCTTGTGAAGAAGCCATTTGAACATTTGTGAAGAGAATGTACTTAGGGGTGGAGAAGGTGTAGCAGAAAGATCTGTATGACACCCCAACTATGAAATACGTTTTAAACAGCTCACAGTTTCCTGTTTGTGATAGAGAAAACTTATCAGGGTCCTTATCCCCTTTGCTGCTATGAGAATTGAATATCTCCTACCAGATAAACAGGTGACAAAGATACTTTCTCAGTCAAGTTTTTGGGACTTTACTACTCCTATTATAGACCACAGCCATAGCATTATGTTTGACTTGAGATTTGGAGTGGATTAGAGATAAAAGCAATTCTTAGCCATCGCCTAAAGTTTGTTATACAGTGTCAGTGATCTCTAATTTTTGGTACCTTACATGCTTTTGGACTTGCTTATAATGTAAATTCCATATTTACCTTCTTTTCATTAATACTGGACAGAATGAATAAAGAGACTCCCTAAGGTACAACCTGCAAGCAGGGATTCAGAGGGTTGTTTCTGTAGACCTGCTTTATCAACCAGCTAACTCTTCTTTGTCTTATCTTATATAAGGGACTTACGTGGGGATCGCTGGTCCAGTCCCTCCAGTCTCAGAGAACACCAAGAGTAACTGCTGCAGTCTCGGCATCCAACGTGGAGGAAAGCCAAGACCCACCTCTTTCTGCTCCTGCTGCAAGCTTCTCTAGGTGCACATGCCCACACGCTGTTGGGATTTAAAAGGCTATGTCCTAATTACTGAAACTCCCACCTGGTGGACTCAGGTGTGGGTATTTCTATAACAGCTCACTCTGCTCTTCACTCTTAGCTGACTTATTGCCTTTCAACCTTGTTCTTGGTTTCTGTAAAGCTAAGTCATACTTACCTAATACCTGTGTATGCTCACCTTTTTCCAGAGACCATGCATACTTACCTGATTCCTGTGTTTATATACCTTGTTCCTGAGTCCAAGCATACTTACCTTACACCTGCGTATGGTCACCTGCTTCCTGAAAGCAACAGCAAACTTGCCTGATACCTTTGTATGCTCACCTTGTTTCTGAAGCTATACCTATCTGGTATCCCATGACCATCACCAATAGTACCCACTGGGTATCTTGTACCTGCTGAGAAGTCTATGTCAACTATACCAGTTACAACCTTCCACAAACTAGCTGTGCCTGTTATACCTATCTGGTATCCCGTGACAGTCTCATCAACTGTACCTGCTGGGTATCCTGTGCCTGCTGAGAAACCTGTGTCTACCATACCAGTAACAACCTTCCTCAAACCAGATGTGCCTGCTGTACCTCTCTGGTATCCCGTGAGAGTCTTATCAACAGTATCTGCTGGGTATCCTGTGCCTGCTGAGAATAATGTGTCTTCTTTCCTTTTACCAGCTGTGCCTTCTGTACCTACCAGGTAATCTGTGTCAGCCTCACCCTTTACTGTTCAATTCAAGCATCAGTGCCCATTGGACGTTGTTACTGCAACCTATTTAAGGGTACATTCATTGTAAACTAGATTTTTCTTTGCATAAATGTTTTATAGATGATCCATTTCTATAGCCCATCTGGGAGTGTTTTTGTAACAATGTACGTGTATGGTGTTGCTTATTTTTTAGTAACATTCGGCTAGATTACGAGTTTTTGACGGTAAGGCTTGCAGGGCTAACGAGCAGTTTATGCTCACCGCTCACCTACAAACAACGCTGGTATTACAGGTTTTTTTAAACCCAGCGGTAGCTGCAAAAAAGTGAGCGGAGAGCAAAATTTAGCTCCACATCTCACTGTAATACCAGCGCTGCTTACAGGTAGTGGTGAGCTGGCTAAACATGCTCGTGCACTATTTCCCCATAGGAATCAATGGGGCTGATTTGACTGAAAAAAACCTAACACCTGCAAAAAAGCAGCGTTCAGCTCCTAACGCAGCCCCATTGATTCCTATGGGGAAATAAAAGTTATGTCTACACCCTAACATGAACCCTGAGTCTAAACACCCCTAATATTACACTTATTAACCCCTAATCGGAGGCCCCCGACATAGCCGCAACATACATTATATTATTACCCCTAATCTGCCACTCCGGACACTGCCGACACCTACATTATAGTTATTAACCCCTATTCTGCTGCCCCCAATGTTGTTGCAACCTACCTACACTTATTAACCCCTAATCTGCAGCCCCCAACGTCGCTGCCACTATAATAAAGTTATTAACCCCTAAACCTAACCCTAACCCCCCTAACTTAAATATAATTACAATAAATCTAAATAAAATAACTACAATTCACTAAATTATTCCTATTTAAAACTAAATACTTACCTATAAAATAAACCATAAGATTGCTACAATATAACTAATAGTTACATTGTATCTATCTTAGGGTTTATGTTTATTTTACAGGTAACTTTGTATTTATTTTAACTAGGTAGAATTGTTATTAAATAGTTATTAACTATTTAATAACTTCCGAGTTAAAATAAATACAAATATACCTGTAAAATAAATCCTAACCCAAGTTACAATTACACCTAACACTACACTATCATTAAATAAATTACCTAAATTAACTACAATTAATTACAATTAAATTAAATAAACTAAATTACGAAAAAAAAAAACCCCCACTAAATTACAGAAAAAAATAAAATAATATCTTATGACATGTTTGGTCCCTATCTTGCAGAGACCATGGTTGTGGTTAATAGTTCTCAGTTGGTGTGTGTGCCTGTGGGGCTTGGAGGGGGGGCACTTGGACGCCGAGTTCCCTTCTGCTGTTGAGCACTTGCCTCTGTCTGAAATACTCTCTTACGTCATTGACGTTTGCAGGTGTTGCAGTGTCTCCTCTCCGGCCCACATAGGCGACATAGATTTCATAATAAGTATGGTTGTTCATATGGTTTGTTTTCTTAGTACTCTCAATGTTTGCTCTAGTCCCAGCTCCTACACACCCCACCTTATTAAGACTATGCAATACCCCCCACGTTGCATAACCCATGGTTCAGACAGGTATGTTATCGGTAGAGCCCCTACTCATTCTAGGTTTCCCACCCCCTTTCCTGCATGTTTGGCCCTTGACTTGCATCTAGCACCTTTGGATGGCGATCCCCTGTCTGCCTTCCATCTCCTATGGTACACTGCCGTTGGTGTTGCAGAGCTGCTCTGTTCCAGGGGTATTGTTCCTGAATGTATGCTATGTATTCTACCACCTCAAACTTTGCCTGGCCATTGTTTGTCTGTTCCCTCTCTTCTACCCTGCGCTACACCCCTTGAAGTAGAGCCACTCCTTGAAATGCTGAACATATTTTTCAATACAAATACAATTGTGTTTGGTAATTGTTGGTCCCAATACAGAAAATCTAATCATTGTATATCTGACTCCATTGTCTTGATCTATGCTAAGCCTCTTGAGGTTATTTTAAACTCTGGAATGTTGAAAATATCTTGTATTGTTTATACAGCTGTGGTTGGAAAACTTCGGCCTCAGCATAATACTAATGCCATTTTATGTTCTCGCTTCCTCCATAGCTGCTGTGGACTCTATGCCTGGGGGCCTCTGGCTCCCTCCCCTCCGCCACACTGCCAACCAACGAAGGCTAAACACTGTCATCATATAAACGTAAGTCAAAACTACACAGCACATACATGTATTACCATTATAAGCTTTAGATATGTCACCTCCCATTAAAGTTATTGCTTGGAATGTAGGGGGCATCACATCCCCGGCAAAGAGGAGCATGATTCTTCACCATTTAGACTCATTAAGGGCTGACATAGCTTTACTCCAAGAGACGAAACTAACAGCTGAGGAACATGAGAAATTAAAAATACACTGGATTGGACAGATTATAAGCTCCCCCACAGAGGGTAGGAAGAGGGGGGTTGCAGTCCTAGTGCGCAAAGGTTTGGCAGTTGTTTTTTCTAAGGTAGAGATAGACAAGAAGGGGAGATTTATAATTGCCTTAATTCAAACTGACACTTCCACATACACCCTATGCAATGTTTATGGCCCTAATGCATATGACCCTGACTTTTGGACGAATCTTTTAGCCACATTGACCACATATAACGCTCCTATAATTATGGGAGGTGATTTTAACTTGGCTCAGGCTCTTCCCCTAGATAGGTTCAGAGACCCTTCTGTCTCAAAAGCTTTGAAGATAAATATGTCTAGATATAAGCGGGAGGTATCCCTTATTGGCTCCTTTAAAGAAACTTTGAACCTGGTAGATGTGTGGAGAGCTAGAAACCCTGTTGAGAGAGATTTCACTTGCCTTTCTAAAACGCATCATACCATGTCACATATTGACTACTTTCTGACTGCACCAAGTATCACGCCACAGATCTCGTTCATAGGTATAGGTCAAGTTACTATTTCAGACCATGCCCCAGTTACCTTATTCCTTCAGCCTCAGCTTCCTAAGCCTCCAACTAATACTTGGAGATTCCCTCTTCACCTCTATAATAATATTGAGTTTCGTCGCCATTTAAAAGCCTCCTGGACACACTACGCGTCGGACAATGCTTCCCACTCAAGTGCTCCAGATCTATTTTGGCATGCCTCCAAAGCGGTGATGAGGGGCCACATAACCTCTTTCACAGCGCATCATAACAAGCAGCTTAAGAGGGTGGATGGGGCTCTTCTTTCTCAACTCACTGAGGCTTATAATAACTATCTATCTACCCCTACATTGCTGACTAGGAAAGCATACTATGACCTTAAACAAACTAGGGATACATACCTCGCTCAACAAGACAATAAAATCAATATCCACAGGCAGGGGCGTTATTATCGGCATGGTAATAAGGCTGGCAGGTTACTCGCCAAGTAGTTCACTCTTACAAGCCTAAGTCCCAGATCCTAGCCATTAAATCCAAGGGTACCATAACTGTCGATTCTAAAGACATCATGGCCGAATTTGTAGATTATTATACTTCCCTATATTCTAAACAATTAATTCATTCAGAAGCAAAACACAAGTTTTGGGATGCAGTGCAACTCCCTACTCTTACGGAGGACTAGACCTCCCTCTTGAACTCTAGGATACTTCCTCAAGAGGTTCTTAAGGCCATTCGGCAGAACAAGCTGGGCAAGGCGGCGGGCCCTGATGGGCTACCTGCCGAATATTTTAAAATACTGGATGAAGAACTGGCCCCTGTCCTATCTTCCCTATACTCTGCGTACCTGGCAGGCACTGAGCAAATAAATGACAGAGTCTCTGAAGCCAACATCTGTCTTTTATTGAAACCCGATAGGGATCCCACTCTTACCTCATCTTATCGCCCCATTTCATTGTTAAATGGAGACTATAAACTTTTGACGAAGATCCTGGCGGATAGATTGGCAACGGTTTTACCACATATAGTCCATGCCGACCAAACTGGTTTTGTAAAGGGCAGATCGTCAGTGTTGAACATCAGGAAAACTCTTGGTGTGGTGACCCATTATTGGTACAACGCACATGCACAATCCCCCTCTCAACTGCCAGATGCTTGCCTTTTGGCGCTTGACGCTGAAAAGGCGTTTGATCGCATTGAGTGGGACCATTTACACACATCACTATCTCACTTCGGTATCTGGGGTAACTTTTCCAACTTTTTGCAGCAATTGTACATGGCCCCCAAGGCTTCTCTCATAATAAACGGAGGGCTTTCTCCCTCTTTTGCGTTGCAGAGGGGTACGAGACAGGGGTGCCCCCTTTCTCCTCTCCTCTTTGATCTGGCCATCGAGCCTCCTACATCAGACAGCATTGTGCGGGTTTAGACATACACGGCTGACGGCAGCATCTTTCATTATATGCTGACGATCTGTTGCTCTTCATAGGTGACCCGGGTGCCAATTTACACCCTCTCTTGGATATTATTGAGGAATTTGGCAAGTTCTCAGGATATAAGATTAATATCGACAAATCTGAAGTCACGTGGTTACAGAACTCCTGTAACACAGATCTGGCGGGTACTGGTCTTACAATTACTGACGGCTGCTTTAAATACTTGGGCATTCGCATACATGTCAATCCTCATAAACTATATTCTCTTAATCTTGGTGGGATTGTAAAAGATATTAAACAAATGTTGCTGAGTTGGGTGAAGCTCCCCCTTTCTCTTTCAGGAAGGGTGCATCTTTTCAAGATGGTTGCTCTGCCTAAGCTTCTTTACCCCTTGCAGATGTTGCCCTTGCTTCTTACCCAGCAAGACATTGCCTCCTTGCAGACTTCCATTGGCAATTTTATTTGGCAGGGTAAGAAACACAGGATAGGTAAGACTCCTCTGTCAATGCCGGTGAGTGGGGGTGGGCTCCGTCTTCCTAATATCATGTGGTATAATTGGGCAGCTCTTTCTAGGTTCATACTGGATTGGCTGGTAGGGAATGACTTTTACACAGTCCCTAATCTAGAGTCTAACTTCATCAAACCGCTACACTTGGCTTTCTTGCCTCATGCGGATTTTAAATCATTACCCATATTTGTACAAAATCATATCTTATTTAGGGACCCCTTCAGAGCCTGGGCCAAGATTTGCAAACTATGGGGATTGCAGAAATCTACTAGTAAATATCTCCCAATACAGGGTAACCTCAACTTCCTTCCTGGTTATACTACACAAGCATTTCAGATATGGCAAGAATCGAATCTGACCAGACTTTATCAACTACTGCATCCCTTGACCTTTGACATTCTACCTTTTCAAGACTTATGGGTGAAATATGATCTCCCCAGCACCCACAGGTTTGCGTACTTCCAATGCAGACATTACATTTCCACATTAATTTCAGGGGGACTGTTGTCTAAGGAACCTTCCAATATAGACAGACTTTGTGCCTTGGCAAAACTGGGACCTTACAAACTCACACACACATATACTCTGTTGTATCGTCATTTTGAGGATTCCACTCTGCGTGGGATCGTATCGAAATGGTCTTATTTTGAAGATTTAGAGGTGGACACAGCGCAGATTACTTTGAGCTTTGAGAGGGCAATTCAGGGCACCATCTCTGCAAAATTGAGAGAATCGCACCTAAAGTTCTTGCACCAAGCTTATATTACCCCTGGCATGCGTGCAAAATGGGTTCGAGGGGCACATGATCTATGCAGTAAATGTAGCAGGGTATCCCCTGACTGGATTCATCTGTTGTGGGGGTGCCCAAAGGTGCAGAGGTTCTGGCAGAAGATTTCGTTTTGGCTGGGCAAACTAACCAAGCAAATTTTACCCCTCTCAGCATAGTATGTGATTTTTCTTACGCCTAGAGACCAGACACATAAATACTACACTTTTATAACTATAGTTCTCATGATAGCTAAACAGGCTATCCTGAGGGAATGGGTGGGAGAGAGAACCCCTCCATTTCAACAGCTGCTTAGGGCGGTACATACCCAGATGTTAATTGAGCAGGCAGACACAAGGGGAGACCCTGAGAAAAGAGTGAAAAGGTTTCTTCTTAAATGGGAGGTATATTTGATGCAGCTACCAAACATAGTTAGGGATAGAGTTCTCCTTCCCTTTAAAAACAGTCTGTATGTCTTAAACGAAAATATAAAGGGCAACTGGTGTCTTTCCACTGATTCAAACTGTTGAGAATTCCTTTCATTTGCGGAGGCGTGGTGTTGGCTAGATGGGGGGGATCCGGAGGTACCCTGGGTGAGTATGAGCATATTTGTTGTTTGTTGATCTTTCCGTTTTTCCTTCTACGGTATTCTCTTTCTTTCCTTATCTTAGTATGCTTTCTCCCTTTTCTTTTTCTTTCTTTTTCTTCCCTTTGTTTGTCTTTTTATTTAGATATTTTTGATAAAAAGTGAGTCCAAGTACATGCATGATGATTTCATTTCAGTATCGGGCCTTTTAACACGATCACTGCCTTATATGTCTTATTCTGCATATGTTGATATCGAAACCTAGTATACCAATGTGATTGTACTTATTTTGTATGTCTTGGATTCTTTTCTATAAATAAAGTTTGAAAAAAAAAAATAATAATTAAATTTTTTTAAAACTAATTACACCTAATCTAAACCCCCTAATACAATAAAAAAAAGCCCCCCAAAATAATAAAAATCCCTACCCTATACTAAATTACAAATAGCCCTTAAAAGGGCTTTTTTTGCGGGGCATTGCCCCAAAGTAATCAGCTCTTTTACCTGTAAAAAAAAGACAATACCCCCCCAACATTACAACCAACCACCCACACACCCAACCCTACTCTAAAACCCACCCAATCCCCCTTTAATAAAACCTAACACTACCCCCTTGAAGATCACCCTACCTTGAGACGTCTTCACCCAACTGGGCAGAAGTGGTCCTCCAGACGGTCCAAACTCTTCATCCTATCTGGGAAGAAGTGGTCCTCCAGACGGGCAGAAGTCTTCATCCAGGCGGCATCTTCTATCTTCATCCATCCGGAGCGGAGCGGGTCCATCTTCAAGACATCCAAAGTGGAGCATCCTCTTCTTCCGATGACTAACACTAAATGACGGTACCTTTAAGTGACGTCATCCAAGATGGCGTCCCTTCAATTCTATCAGCCAATCGGAATTAAGGTAGAAAAAATCCTATTGGCTGATCCAATCAGCCAATAGGATTGAGCTTGCATTGAGCTCAATCCTATTGGCTGATTGGATCAGTCAATAGGATTTTTTCTACCTTTATTCCGATTGGCTGATAGAATTCTATCAGCCAATCGGAATTGAAGGGACGCCTTCAATTCCGCACAGAGAGCGGGTCTGAAAAACAGTCTTTTTTATTAAAATTTACAGGCAATATTAGATTGCATAAAGCTAACGCTAATATAATGTTATATAATTCTGCACTATGTGCAGAATTATATATTATTTTTTAGGTTTACTGGTCCTTTAAAGAGAAAAAAATGGGGTTCATATCCCTTTAAAGGAGAAAAAACAGTGACTCTGTATTGAAATTTATAATCCAAAGATTACTACAACGTAACACCCAAAATACTCCAAAGCACTCAACGTTCCCAACAGACTCAATTACAATGTTCTAAGACACGGTAGAAAGTTCCACTCATTTTTTATGTAATGTCCAAACGAATGCTTTTTTATTTCTTTAACCTAATTTGCAATTTTTTGATTGTCATAATTAACCCTTCTTCTGGTATTTATCTAAGTACATTTTTATTTTTTTATGTTCTCTTATTCACATCCATTCTACTTCTTTTATACATTTTAAAATCTCTAGAAAAAAATATCTTTTTCCTTTCTATGTAGTCATTTCTATCCCTTTATATTTTTTTTTGTTTGTTTCCTTTACTGTTGATTTTAATGCTTCCAAATTATGTTTTCTTTACTTTTTGCTTTATAGTCAGATCTTTCAATATGAGGAGTTACCTCAATTAGTGGTACCTCTTAATTTTTGTTATCTAGCCCCTTTTTTAATTCTTGAATGATTAGCATAATTAATTTCACTGTTCTAAAACCGTGTTCCAATTACTAATAAACTCTATATTATCTAGTTGTTTCCTAGCCTTGTTTATGACTATTGTATTTCCATTTATAGCTTTTTGTTTTAAATGTGTGTTATACTCTTCTAGGGTCCATGAGCAGCCCCCCTACCTGTTATATTCTCTCAATTACATTAAGAGATATGAGTACATATGAGCCCGTAATTGGCCTTATAAATAATAGGAGGACATTTATTTTACGACCTCATTTTGAATTAGTTTAGATGCACTAACAGCAAGCTATTACTTTTTTTCTGGGAAATGTTTTCTGCTATTATCTAAACAGCACCTGTTTCTGTGACTAAATAAAAGGTCTCTTGTTTCAAGCGCTGAACCTATTATTTTTCAAAGGAGTAAACCTAACACAATTGATTTCAGCCAAACTGTCAAGTATAGAAATATGCTTTGCAATAACATTTTGTAAGCATTGTTAGAGACCTCTTCTGCAGTATATGTCACCCTTGATTGCAAAACTTGCTGAACTGCCTCTAATTTGGGGACAGATATAGAATTTCTTTTTAAAGAAACATCCTATTTAATAAACAATACTTTTCAATAAGTGAAGTATTTTGCAAGTGTATAACAAAACATTTGACAGTTTCAAATAAAAAGATATTTATTGTACTTTTCCTAAAGCTGTAATTTGTTGAAATAAATGATAATGGAACACAGTTTTGTTGTATGTTCCTATACATAGAAAAGTAAGTGTATAGAATTTGGCGAGAATTAGGCTTGCATATTTCTCAGCAACACTGTGCTTAGGTACTTTATAGATGAACTCCCATGTTAGTGTTTCAATAAAGTGCTTGGAACCTAGCAAGCTAATTATTAAAGGGACACTAAACACTATATAGATTTCATTCACCTCCCTTTAATCATGGGTACTGCCATTTTGAAACATAGGCCTCTAGTTATCAATGTCTGTCGGACCTGATCCGATAGTGCGATCAGGTCCGACAGACATTGCTGAATACGGCGAGCAATACGCTCGCTGTATTCAGCATTGCACCAGCAGCTCACAAGAGCTGCTGGTGCAATGCCGCCCCCTGCAGACTCACGGCCAACAGATTGGCCGCCAACAGGGGAGTGTCAATCAACCCGATTGTACTCGATCGGGTTCAATTGCGGCAATGTCAGTTCGCCTGCTCAGAGCAGGCGGACAGGTTATGGAACAGCGGTCTTTGTGACTGCTGCTTCATAACTGCTGTTTCTGGTGAGTCTGCAGGCTTGCCCCATATGCCCCATAGGCTTCACTGCAGGTATGTAAAGGAGTTGCTGCACATGTGCAAACGGGTCCTAGAGGGAGGTGGGGAAAAACCTCAATACTATGGGCTCCATTTATTATGTATCAGATATACATGATTTGCTGCACAATCATTTCACAAGTAATGCTTGTGCAGTAGACTTGAAGAACAAAAAAAGCGGTGCTACGGGATAAAATTGAAAGTCCAAAAATACTTTATTGGTTTTTACCACAGCATGGAACAAGTAAAACAAACACTTGCAAGTGTAAAGTAAGAGCTTGACGCGTTTCGGCTTACGCCGTCATCAGAAGCCTTAACTCCATAATCCTCCATCTATCCTTATAAAGGCTCTACTCCTTACTGATTTGTCAACAGATGTATTACATCACCAGATGATTAACACAGTAATTAACCTCTTACAGACTGATTCTCCAATTTGATACCCTCCAATACTGGTGTGTTCATTATCATTAAGTATATATGCATATGTAAATACATATGCCCTTAAGTACTATATATCAATGTTAAGTTTATACTATATTCATTTTATTTGTATTCTTACTCAGATATAAGCTTGGGTAACATACTTTATTTATTAAGTATATATGCATATGTTAATACATATGCCCTTGAGTGCTATATATCAATTTTAAGTTTATACTATATTCATTTTATTTGTATTCTTACTTAGATATAGGCTTGGGTAACATACTTTGTTTCCCCTAAACTTATACTTTATGATATATATATCACCAGTTAGTGGAAAAGGTCTTATTTTATAGGAAGCTCCTTACCTCCATACATTTATTAAATCCGCTTCAGTATTGAAGCCTAATGGCAGGCGAGTTTGCATGGAAAATATCCAAAATGCCTCTCTTTTGGATAATAACATGTCAATATTCCCACCTCTCTCTTTAGGACACACTTTTTCTATCACTTGCCACCTGAAGGTTTTTACATTTTCATTGTGGTGTGTTATGAAGTGTGCCGCCAATGCAGAACACGGGGTTGTGGTTGAGATGTCATTTAGGTGCTCTCTAATGCGCTCTCTCACCTCCCTGGTAGTCATACCCACGTATTGCATCTTACATTCTGTGCATTGTACCATGTAAATAACATATTTAGATCTACAGTTTGTACAACTTGTGGCCTCATAAACATGCTGTGTTGTGCATGATTGAAACCGTTTAGATACAACTGTATGCCCACATGCTTTGCAATTAATGTTATGACATTTAAAATGTCCTTTACATGTTAACCAACTACTTTGTCCTACTTTCTTCTGGCTGACTTCACTGGGAGAGAGATAATTGCCAAGAGTGCGATTCCGTTTAGACACAAAACAACAGCCTTTCTTGACAGTATCATATAAGACATTATCTCCTTTAAGAATTGGAAAATGTTTTTCCACTATCTTTACAATTCTACCGTACTGGTTGCTGTATTTTGTTATAAAAGTGGGCTTATCCTTGTTATGTTCCCTCCTAGGTTTAATTTTGTCCAATAAAAGCTCCCTTCTATCAAGACCTTCTGATTGTACTATGGCTTTATCTATTACTTCACTCTTATAACCCCTCTCCAGAAAGCGTTGCTTTAATTTAAGACACTCTGCTCTATATACACTATCTTCTGAGCAATTTCTCCTCAGTCTGATGCATTCCCCTTTAATTATCCCAAAACCTGTGTATTTGGGATGTAGGCTCCTAGCATGGAGGATGGCATTTGACTGTAATGGCTTGCGATACAATTCACTTTTAATTCCCTTCTTTTCTGCATCACCTTTCAAAACCACATCCAAAAATGAGATTTCATCCAATGCTACTGTATAGGTAAATTTTAAACCAACATCATTGGTGTTCAGATATTGGATGAATCCTTCTACCTCCATCACTGAACCTCTCCAGATGAAAATCAAATCATCTATAAAGCGATGATAGAAAAGGATGTGGTCTTTATAGGGGTTACCATCTCCATAAACGTGGAACAGCTCCCACCAACCCATAAATAGGTTGGCATAGGAGGGGGCAAATTTAGCCCCCATAGCTGTTCCACGCTTCTGGAGATAGTAACCCCCATCAAACAGAAAATAATTGTGATTTAACAGAAATTTTGTCACTCTAATGACGCAGTCCTTGAAAGGTTCGTCATAGTTGGTAAATTTATCAAGAAAGAATCTAACTGCCGTTAATCCTTTACTGTGAGGGATGCAAGAATACAACCCTACTACATCCATAGTTATCCATAGGTAACCATCTTGCCATGCTTCATTTTCCACTAGTCTCAAGAGATGCTTAGTGTCTCTCAGATAGCTGGGGATGAGTTTAAACAATGGCTGTAGAAATGAATCAATCCAAGAGGAGAACCTATTCCAGAGACTATTGGCCTTCCCTGCACTTTTTCCAGGGACTTGTGCACTTTGGTAGATGATGAAAGATTGGTATTATTGGCTCTGATACAAAGAGATATTCTAATGTAGAATCATCTATGATGCCTTCTTCTCTAGCATCATCCAATATATCGTACACAAGTCCCTGGAAAATCCTAGTTGGATTACTGTGAAGCTTGCAATACACCTCTTCATCTGCAAGCTGCCTCTCTGCTTCTTTGATATAATCCTTTTTCCACATAATAACTGTATTACCCCCCTTATCTGCCTTTCTATATACAATGTTATCTCTCTCACAAAGTGATTTTAGTGCCTGTCTTTGTTCATGGTTAAGGTTATTGGTACCTTTTTCCATCCGTATCTTGGAATGCAATAATTTTAGATCATCCTCTACACGTTTATGGAAGGTTTCTAATACCTCCCCCCTAGTTTTAGTAGGATAAAAAATGGATTTTGGCTTAAAGCCCACACTACCTTTTACAAGCCTAATGTTATTTTTATAAGTCTCCATTTCCAACTCTAACAGAGACATGTAATCATTTGCTTCATCAAAGACTACATCACAATGAGCACCCATAGTTAAAGGGGACAGGTCATCCATACCTTCAAATGATGCTTCATTAGTACTTGCAAAATACTTTTTTAATGTAAGCTTTCTCACAAAGCAGTTTAAGTCAATAATGGTGTCAAAAAGGTTAAAGTCACAGCTAGGAACAAAATTTAAACCAAGACCTAAAACATTAATTTCAGATTTGTTAAATGATTCTGTGGTCAAATTAATGACTGCTAGATTTTGTATTTGTTCCTCGCCTTGGCGGCTCTCAGCCCATATCTTTTTGTCACTTGGCCGCTTACCTCTCCTTTTCCTTTTTTGTGTACAACCCCTATTCCCTGTTTTGTTACTGCCTGCTGAAAAACCTGATTTTCATCTCTTTTTTATTTTTAATTGTATTAGCATTACTCATATCTGATGTTTTCTTTCTGACTGATGTTTCTGTCTGATTCTGTATAGAGCCCATTACATTACTATGCTGCATTTCTATTGTCTGTACTATGTCTCCTGAACTACTAGCCATACCTTCTGATTGATTTATTTCTTGTGATTCTCTTGTCACTGGGGCCTCACTACCACTTAACGGGTCTTCGTGTGCCTGATCCAGTATGCTAGAAACTTGTTCATCATCAGTTGAAGACAAATCTATATCTGAAAAGGAAAATGACACATGTTTAGTTTTGTCCTTTTGTCCCTTCTTCTTATAAGAACGTTTGGATCTGTTTCTTCTTGGCTGGTTATTAGGCCATATGTACACACTATTACTTTTATAATCAGCAACATCCCTATCAAATTTCTTTATTTTAAGAGAGTCTATATCACTCTTGATAGCTGTAACTGCATCCCTGAGTATTTCATCCAATCTCTTATACTCTTTTTGATCCAGAAATAAGTTCAAATTCTTCTGTAGTTCTGTTATCTCTGATCTTAAATTTTCCAAGTGTGCTTTCTTATATTTAATTAGCATCAACATCAAACCTGATGAACACTCCGATAGAATAAGGTTCCACTCATTGATAAAATCTTGATCCGTCACAATAAATGTAGGGAACTTGTAAACTCTAAGCCCTCTTGGTATGATTTTTAGAGAGATATACTTCTCCATTATGTTAACATCCCACCATGCTTTATACTCTTTAATTAACAAAGCTTCCATTTTTTGAAAAACATCAGTTATAGTAGTCTTTTTGGTTTTATCTGATAATAATACATCTAATGATGGTCTCATATGTTCCATGTCAGTAACTGCCCTCAAGGAAAATGGCACAATATCCATATTGCTGTGTGATTATACAAATATTCTTATATTCAAAATCTCTATGAACTTAGATTCTCTTAGATAAACCAAAAGCAGTGTAATTTGAGACAAAAAACCTTGGTATTCTAATGTGCCCCCTTTGAAACATAAGCAAAAAAGCTGAAGGAAAAGCATAACACTGGTGTATCAATACAATGAGAGTCCCTCAGAGAACATCGGCAAAAGAGGGGTACAGCAAAATATGAGGAAAGGGACAGACTTATTAGTCTTGAAACAGTCGGCGCTGTCAAACCAATGCTTATTACTTCTCCAGGCCCATTATATCAGGACCTAACATGCTTGTGCATTCTACAATTATCCATGTTATATTGTAAAATAAAACTGGGTAAAAGGAATCCCTTACCGGTTACATCAAATGACTGTCCAGGGAGATACAGTAATGTGGTAACATCAATCCGGTTTAATGCAAAACACTCTTCAGGCTACCTGTGCTTGTCTACTTCTTGGGATATCCCCTCTCGATGCTCGTTACTCACGCTCTAGCTTACGCGGTCATCCGCGCTGTCGCGCCGCGTGACATCATCAGGGGCCGACCCCACTCACAGCTCCGTAGCTGCTCCGCAACAGGCTCTGACTCCAGTCCTTGATCACTCGGCAAGCAAAAAGGGAAACCAGTCAGGTAACAAGTAGATCCATGATATACCAGTTTGCATGCAGGGCACAAAATACACAAAATCCCGGCAAACCGCTAACTGACCTCCTCCAGTCAGTGTAAATTAGACTTGAAGAACAAAAAAAGCGGTGCTACGGGATAAAATTGAAAGTCCAAAAATACTTTATTGGTTTTTACCACAGCATGGAACAAGTAAAACAAACACTTGCAAGTGTAAAGTAAGAGCTTGACGCGTTTCGGCTTACACCGTCATCAGAAGCCTTAACTCCATAATCCTCCATCTATCCTTATAAAGGCTCTATGCCCCATAGGCTTCACTGCAGGTATGTAAAGGAGTTGCTGCACATGTGCAAACGGGTCCTAGAGGGAGGTGGGGAAAAACCTCAATACTATGGGCTCCATTTATTATGTATCAGATATACATGATTTGCTGCACAATCATTTCACAGGTAATGCTTGTGCAGTGCCACCCCTCTAGCTGGTGGCCTATAAGCTGCTACCAGGGTCTGTAAATCATCCAATAATATCAGGTTCGGGATGATTTCAATCCACCAACTTTTAGGTGGTGGAAAGATTAAGGAGCAGCAGTCTTAAACACATTCTAAAAATTGTTTAAACTAACTTATATTTACTAATAATAACAAAGTAAGCATGAATCCCTATTCTTGCCGCTCAGTTTACCCCAAACAGTTCAATAAGAGTGTCTTTAATTATACTGCTGATCCGCCGCTTGGTTATGCTATGTATGCCACCATATTGCGTCACGTGATGTGCATGGCAGATAATGTTATTAATTCATTTCAGAGAAGGACTACCAGAATGATCTCTCACAGTGGTGCTAAGTGAGTGCTTTATTAGCTCTTTAAACATTTTTCATATGTGCCTCATATTTATATAGATAAACATTCCGTTTATGCATACATTGTATTAATATCAAAGCACTCAAAACTTTTTCTGAGTTAGAAGAAATATAGTTGCACTATTGAGTGCACAGCTAGAGGAACTGTTGTTTTAGCTAATAGCAAGCTACACGGAGGGGGGAGGAAGGAGGGGGAGTGGCATGCTCCATGGGGAGAAGGCAGCTGAATAATGCTGCAAATACATTTACTAGAAGATTTATGCACTTTAGTGCATAAATCTCCTAGTAAATGTATATGCAGCGTTATTCAGCTGCCTTCTGCCCACTGAGCATGTAATCTTCTTGTAAATGTATTTGCAGCATTATTCAGCTGCCTTCTTCCCACAGAGCATGCCACTCAGGTGTTTAGTGTCCCTTTAAGACCACTGCTACTTCAATATTGTTTCAGGCGGGGTTGGAGTTAACTGCCAAGCTGAATGGCAGCACAGTGAGGGAGCTCCACTTTAAAAGAGCTATTTATTTGCTGAAAATGGTGTTGAAAGCTGTAAAAAGCACAATTTGTTATATTGCACCTGAGCTCCTGAATCTATCACCTAATACCCAGTAGGCTGGTGCCCGGGTTTGGACCCCTGGCACACCGGACCAAATCAACTTGGGACCCCTTCTGAGCATGCACGCCTTACCTCAGTGCATTGGGGACCTGATCGACATCAATAGCCCCAAGTGGTCACCTGCAGCTCTGGAGGGTCAGGGCTCCGCTCCGGGGCAGTGGCCAATTCCTCAGGAACTTGAGAGGGTAATGTAATGCCCCTTAACAGACGCGATTGCTGAATTGAGGCCTAGAGACACAGGCAACCACATTGCAACAGACAGCTAAAGGGGAGTCCCTGAGACTCACACTGTGCCCTTACCCTAATAGACTGCCAGGTTGGAAGATTCAGGAAGCCGAAGAAAGCAGCAAACAGTGAGACCTGAAAATCTTCTACGCCAAGCAAAGTGGCACAAACAGCCGCCATCTTGCCCGCAGCCACTATTAGGAGCGCACTGTCAAAGTGGACTAGAGGGGTGAACCTGTCAAAAGTATGCAGCTATCAAAGACTAGATCCCCTGGTAAGGACTACACCCAGACCAACAGACTGACAGAGGAGTTTAGAAAAAGCTCTATGTGCAGGGAGGCAGCATCCTCATCAAACATGAGGGGGCATAGCCACCTAAGGTAACTGCATTGGGACTTGAGGGGAGGTACCGGATCTGCTACTGGCCACCCCAGCCATTACATTCTGGGCCTGGGTAACTAAAAAGGCTACCCCTCACTCAAGCAGTTGAGAGAAAACCCACCAGTTAAAGGCCCAATATGTCAGTACTGCAGAGCACATAACGGCAGTAAAGAGACTCCCTTAACGTCTCATAAGCACTCACTGGGTGGGCCCACCACTTTACCCACATCCCTTGAACCTATAGCAGGCGGCAGTTCACCCTCCTTTACACCAGAGTGCCACCTAGACCCCACATTGTGCCTGCATTTTGTAATTGGCCACTTAAAGAATAGAGACACACTCTTTGCAGCTATCCTCACATAGGTATCCTGTGTGGTGCTCCTTAGCCTTCAATCATCATCACCAAGCCCTGCCAACAACCTCCTATTAAATTAAATCCGGCAACACTCAGGGTACTATTTCATCTGACAGGCAGCAGGTCCTTCCTAAACCCTCTAAGGGTTTGTGGCTGTGAAAGGAGCAAAGGGACATACATTCATTGATGGTCAATATCCCATGGCCCACTGAGATATACCTGCACAGCCCCCTTACCCACTCTCACCCATTTCCCACCTGCTCCTGCAGGTGGGTCATATCCCTATTCCCTTACCCAGCTTCATTGACAGGAGACACACTCCTTGGAGAGGAGATTATGTCTGCCTAACATACAAGCTATAATAGAACAGAAGGACATTGTGTGTCTTGTAAGGCAGAAGCACCATTAAGCTACCCCCATAGAGCTCAGGGATGACATACTCTGGCTTGGAGAATTGAGGTCTAACAAAACATGAATCACCTCCTTCTTCCTAGAGAGACCAGACCACCACAGCATGTAAATAATATCTAAAAGTCTGTATACCCGCCAGTCCATGTGCTACCAGCAGCATACTTAAAGCAAGCAGGTTCTCTCTGAGAATAAGCAGATCCATTGCAAACCATATCGACTGTACTTATAATACAATGTCACAAGCTCATACGCAAAAGCAGAAACCCCAAAAGAACAGTTGTTGACCACTTTCAGCGCCCCGCTAGAATGGCCTGCACGGGGTCAGAAGTTGAATGCTCAGACACAGGAAGCCTCGCCAGCAGCTGATAACCTTTCCAACAACTTGATGGACACTATTAAATCACTATTGGACTCTCACCATGACTCCCTGTCGAAAAAAATTGATAGGTCCCATGCTGACTTGAAAAGAGACATTGGCATAATTTTAGAACGTACAGAAGCGCTAGAGCGCAAACAAGAAGATCTGACAATAGACCACTCTAACCTTCTCAGTTATTCACAGAATTTAGCCGGCCAAATCTCAGACCTAGAATTGAAACTGGTGGATCTGGAAGATCGATCACACCGCAATAACATCTGCATCGAAGGGATTCCAGAGTCGGTCCTGCCACAAGACCTAGAGAATTACCTACAAGACCTATTCAGGGCAATACTAGGGCCTGCTTTGGGCAACAAAACCCTTATTGATAGAGCACACAGGGCACTTAAACCAAGGTCAGTAGACAAAGGAAAGCCAAGAGATGTAATAGCCAGGCTCCACTATTATACATTTAGAGAAAAGATCCTCAGTACCCTTGTTAAAGATAAGGTCCTGCCAGACAAATACACTGACTTACAGATCTACCCAGATCTCTCACCCCACACGCTTCAGCTTTGCAGGCACTACCAACCATACACCAGGATACTGAGAGATAAGGGCCTTAAATATAGATGGGGATTCCCAGTGAGGCATTTCATAACAAGAGACAGTCAACAATTCATAGCCTACACCCCACATCAAACATGTAAACTGCTCTGGAGATGGGAGTTAGTCCTGCCAGACCGAGAAGATTGCCCTTCCATAGATAGTAGCCTAAGTAGCCTTAGGGCATCAGCACCAGCATGGAGACCGCTCCCGCAAAGATCTGCTTCAACTTCAAGGAAATCTCTGGAACCCAGAGACCCACACCCAACAGAGAACAGATAGAGAACCTGCCTAAAGCTAAATGAGGATTGAGCACCGGTCAGCCTTCCCCTACTTAGACTCTGTGACTCTCGACCGGCCTCAAGAAAGACATTATAGCTCTCTCAGATTCTCTGAAAGTAAGTGACATATCCCACAAAGCCCCGACTCCAGAGCATCATCTGACTGAAAAAATACATTATAGGACGTAATAGTAATAGATAGCTGCAGCCTTAAAAGGGGGTTTGTACCCTGATACTAAGGATGACTGACACCTCCTATCTACTTTTAAGCATAGTGCCTTGTTCACCTCTAAAAAATAATGACCCAACATGATACCCATAATCGGACCTATGCCCCATAGAAGTCATCAGACAGATAGGAGTGACTGAGAAACTAGTCCCCGTTCTGGACCTCTCATGAGAGGCGTTACAGCCTTAGCAGACTGGACAGAAAAGTCATATAATGCAGACTTCAGTAGATCATGTTGACATGTACCCTACAACTTACCGACAACTGTCATTTGAAGGCATGTCGATGGCTCTCTCCCCTCGTTCTTCTCCCTCTATAATATTGCACTATGTTTCATATTTCCCCCCTGTTTAGACCACAAAGTCTTACTTGCTGTTCACTGTATTATTTATGTTATCAAGTATGCTATGTTTATATTATTGTTATTGATACAGTATATAGGACTGGCGGGGAACAAGGCTCCTCTCTGCTTATCTCCGCCCCCAACAATTTAGTTGTGTCCCTCTGGTTATAATCAAGACGGAACACTCATTGTGAAAGTGTATATTCATCCCTTTTAAATAGTCTTTAGGGCCCTCGAGACCCCTCTTTTGAGGGGATATTTGATTCACTAGATTTCCGCACCTGGCTGCTAGAAGACCTTTACTGGATTTACATATCCTCTTTTTCCTTTTAGCCCCTACCCCCATCCCTATCTCACCGCTACTAATAAAATGGCACCTGTCTGACTAGCCACACTGAATGCACAGGGAATAAACTCCCCTACAAAAAGAAAGCTCCTACAGCGCTACCTAATGACGCATAAGATACACATCCTATTCCTTCAGGAGACTCACTGAACTGGGGGACCCCAGACCATTAAGATCTCCCAGCACTACCCGGTATGTGAGATAGCATCTAACACTGAAGGGAAAACAAGGGGAGTTGCTACTTTTATTAGCAAAGACTTAACTTTAAATTAGAGTATGCTGAAAGAGATGACGAAGGTCGATTCTTCATACTTGTTTGCACACTCAATGAGACTTTATATATATTTTAGTCTCTGTCTACACACCGAATACTAAACAAATATCATTTCTGTGCAAGCTATTGACTCACATTGACCAACTTAATATGGTGTGGGACCCACTAAGGGATAAGCAATCTACCCTAACGACACATGCAGATAGAAATGTTTTGTTGACCTCCAATGCCTTCCGCAAACTTATGTATCAATATGACTTATATGATGCATGATGGTGCCTAGCACCCTCAGAAAAAGATTTCACACATTATTCTAAGGCCCTCAATTCTTACTCAAGAATCGATTACCTATTATGCGACTCGTGGTCCCTAGATAGCTTTATCAACCCTAGCATCAAGCCATGTATCTGGTCAGACCACAATGTTATTTGCCTAGACTTTGCTAAACTACAGTCTCTGACTGGTAGGCCTCCTTGGAGACTCCGGGAGCAGTGGCTATCAGACATAGAACTCCCTGAACTAACTAAGATCGTGAGGGAATTTTTTTTTTTAAATACTTTATTTTTGTATATGCTGGTTCCATCACAACACGGAAAGATATATGCAAAAACAATACATAAGGTACATAAGATGCGACCTTCTCTCAAGCCGCTTGTGCGAGAGAGCGTCACCAAAAGTCTTTTAGTGTCCATGTCATCACAGAGTTCAGCATTATTTTCTATTTTTTAAACAAATAAAACTAGAAAAACATTAACATAATATAACAAATCTCAAAACGTGGAGCGGGAGACAACCTCTTGTTGAGCCCTCCACTCCAGGGAAGGGGTAACAGGTGAGGGAGGGGAGGGAGGGGGGGGAGACCCAAACCCCGGCACAGGCAACACAGGAGAGGTGTGGAAGTTTTGCAAGGTCTGCGTAGGGTCAGATTACTGGGCTAGAAGTGGGGTGGAGGTGATACGGTCATACAATAGGAATAGAAGGGGCTGGACACCAGTTACCATGAAGATTTTTTTCCATCATAAATAGGGAGTTACGGAAAGGATACAGAATCCTATCTCTCACTTGTGGAGATAAATAAAGAAGGTAGGGTTCCCATTTACGAATAAAAGCTTTGATTCTCCTCTCCAGATCTCCCTGCACATCTGCCTGTTCTAAGAGTATCTGTGTATGTATAGTGTGCAATAATTTCTGAAAGGGAGGAGCTCTATCGGACACCCAATATTGCAGAATTAACCTCCTGGCAAGGAGTATCACAGAATAAAGGAATTTCTGGCGCCCTGGTGCAATCTCAAAATCATGCAGAAAAATAATGTTGGATGGAGTTAAGTCAACCCTCTCAGTCAACACCTTCTGGAGCCAAAACTTTAGTTTGCCCCACAATTTAGTGAGTTTGGGGCAATCCCAGGTGAGATGTGTAAGGTCTGAGGAGTCAAGGGAGCATTTAGAGCATTTATCTACTGTCTGCGGAACCATTTTAGCTCTTAGTTTTGGGAGAATGTATGCCTGGTGGAGTAGTTTGGTGTGGGCTTCTCTCGAGTATGCAGAGAGAGTGGCCATACGAACTTTTGAAAAACTTTCTGTCAAGTCTGGTAGGGTAATTGAGATGTTTCTTGTCTCCTGCCATTTGTTATATATTGTCTGTAGGGTCGGTTGCTCTAGGTGTGCTGCTAATTCATTATAGATGTTGGTGATGGAGTGTGAGCCCTGTTGTGCAGAGCGGAACAGTTTATCTATGACGGAGTTTGTGTTTGTGATTTGGTTAGATGTGATGAGAGATTGAACATAATGTCTGCATTGAAAATAGGCAAACATAGTGTGTGTTAGGTGGGATACCGTAGGTTTCCTTTAAACTTTGAAACGAGTGTACTTGGAGTGTGAAATTGTTCAGCACTTGTGCAATGGAAGTCAGTCCCAAGGTTTGCCAAACGTGGAAGGCTCTGGTAGTGTAACCCGGGATAAACTCAGGGTTTCCTTGCAAAGGTAAATATTTAGACACCCCCTGGTTTATTTTCCAAAATCTACACATCCTGTGCCATGCCCTTAATGGGTCGCGAAACAGTATGCTTTGAGAGATGTGGGAGGGAAGGGACGCCAGCTTAGCGTGTGGCAAATAAGCCACATTGAGAGGTGTGATAATGTCAAATTCTACAGCAGGGGTGAAGTAATCAGATCTGGTGAGCCACCCCATAACCAACTTGGCTAGCGTTGCCCAGTTATACCACAGGATGTTCGGGAATTTGAGGCCTCCCGCATCTAGTGACATTGACAGTTTAGATTTGCTAATCCTATGTTTCTTCTGGTTCCAAACAAAGGAAGCAAAAGCACAAGAGATGGTTTGTGTGTCCCTGTTATGAAGTAATAGAGGAAGCATCTGCAATGGATATAAATTTTTTGGCAGAATAATCATTTTGAGTAGGTGTATTCTACCGTGGAGGGAGAGAGGGAGCCCCCTCCAACTTCTAATAAGATCTTGTGATTTAGCTATGGCTTTGGGGATGTTAAGGTGGTATATACGTGTGGGATCTACATGCAAGTGTATGCCTAAATATTTAAACGAGCCAGACGTGATATGTAGGTTTGTGTCTTTAAGCAAGGTGTTTTTGCTATTCTGAAGCCATGTCACCTCTGATTTATCGACGTTTATCTTGTAGCCGGTAAATCTGCCGAATTGTGACATAATTTCTAGCACTTTAGGTATATTTAGGGCTGGGTTACCTATATAGAGCAACAAGTCATCGGCAAAGAAAGCTAAATGTAGAAGTTGTGTGTGGACCTGTAGGCCAGGACAGTGCTGCCTTATATAGCAGGCTAAAGGTTTGATGGCTAGGTCGAAGAGGAGTGGGGACAGTGGGCAGCCTTGCCTAGTTCCTCTTCTAAGTTGGAAGGAAGGGGATAGATTGTTGTTTACTATAATGGACGCCGATGGAGCATTATATAGTCTTTGTATTATCTCAAAAAACTGACCCTGAACACCAAATTTCATCAGAGTGGTGTATAGGTGATCCCATTCTACTCTATCAAACGCTTTCTCAGCGTCTACCGCGAGAACGCAAGCATACGGCAACAGGGTATCAGCTGGGAACCTCTGGGCACGGTGGTAGTGGTCAATAACTGCAAGGGTTTTTCTCAAGTTAACTACTGAGGAGCGATGTTTAACAAACCCCATTTGATCCGGGTGGACCAGGTTGGGTAAGACCTCTGCCAATCGATCAGCCAAGATCTTGGTCAGCAATTTATAGTCTCCATTTAATAAGGAGATTGGCCTGTAGGACGAGGGTATAGTAGGGTCCCTATCGGGCTTGGGGATAACGCAAATATTTGCATCTGAGAACCTAGAGTCAGGGATTGATGCCCCTGAGAGATATTCAGAGAATAGTGTCGCCAACGTAGGGGTTATCTCAGGAGATAGAATTTTGTAGTATTCCGTGGGGAGACCGTCAGGTCCCGCCGCTTTACCAAGTTTAATGCGTTTAATAGTGTTCGTTATTTCCTGTTACTGGATGGGGGCAGGGAGGACAGCTGGTCAGGCGTTAGGGTAGGAACAGTTATATTGCTCCAGAACGAGCGTTTATCTGGCTCTGAGATCTCCTGCCTATTATATAGGCTAGTGTAAAAGGAGACAAACTCCTGATTGCAGGGGTGTCCGTACAGAGCCCCCCCTCTGTAGCCAACGCTGGGATATAGGATTTGGGTGTAACCACTTTGACCATATTGGCCATGGTTTTACCGGCCTTATTCCCATACCTATAGAATTTTCCCTGCCTGTGTACCGCATATGTGTTGTCCACCATCTGGATGTGCGTGTCTCTCTCCTGTTTGAGATCATAATAGTGCTGTCTAGTGTGGCGCGTGGGGTGAGACAGGTAAGAGTTGTACGCTTCTGTGAGATTTGTTAGCATCTGATCAGTCATCTTTTTGGCCTTAAGTCTGTGGTGTGACGTATAGGCCGTAATTCTCCCTCTCAAGACAGCTTTTGATGTGTGCCAGAAGAGGTCTGGGTTATTTTGGTGTTGCGCATTATCTGTACTATAGTCTATCCAATAAGAGCGCAGTTGCTGACGGAAATCGGCGTTGTTGTAAAGGTAGGAAGGAAATCTCCATGTCCTCTGTGAGCTATGGGTATATCGTAGTATGGGGGATATGTGGTGTGAGAGCAGGATTTGTCAGGAAGTAGTCAATCCTAGACATTGTATGATACGTTTTAGATATGCAAGTATAATCTTTTTCTGTAGGGTTACGTAGTCTCCATAAGTCCACCAGTCCTAAGTCCTCCCTAAGCCTCCTAGTGATTTTTGCTTCAGCTTTTTGTCTGCAAATTGTAGTACGTAGGATCGGGAGGGCTGGGGGTTCTACAAATCTGTCAATCGGTATGAGTTGTGTCATGTTAAAATCCTGATAATTGGAAGCCCACTCCTCTTTGCTAGCTTAAGTTTTAGCTGGTACCAGAACTGGGGTGAAAGTGCATTTGGGCCATAGACGTTACAAAGAAGGTACATCTTGGTTGCTATACACAGGTTAGTAAGTATGTAGCAGCCTTTGGTGTCTAAGTATGTGTCATTGAAAGTTAAACTAAGTCCCTTCCTGACCAAGATAGCCACCCCTCTCTTCCTACCCTCCGTGGGTGTGTTTATGACCTGTCCCACCCATCTAATCTTGAGTTTAGCATGCTCTTCCTGGGTTAATCGAGTCTCTTGCAAAAGAGCTATATCAGTATGTATTGAGTTTAAGAAATGTAATATTTTACTGCGTTTAGTGGGAGAGGTGATACCTCCAACATTCCATTAAACTATGTTACACCGTAACGCCATAAAATAGGTAAGGAAAGATAAATTTGCCTGGCCATGTTTTGGTTTCCTAAAAAGGGGCCTACTGGTTTGGGAACATGCATAGTTTGTTCTGTATAATGGGGGGTCAATTTAGCAAAATTCATAGTAGCCTGTGCCAAGGTGCTGTACTCACAGTTAGGAGGAGGAGGAAGAGGCCCCAGGCTCAGTCTACATAGCCGCCAAATCTCAGGCTGTCGCTGGGGTAGAGGTTCCCTGGAGTGGAGGCATAGTTGCTGCTGAGGGTATAAAAACACTGGCATTAGCAGAGCATATAGTAACATCTCCAAAACCCCCCCACACAAACAGGACATTCCAATGGTGCCATCGGCATAATGCTCCTATGGGAGTGATAAACCTGTAGTAAGTATGTTTTGAGGCACTTAGTTGTAGCGGTGTAGAGATGTATGGCTATCAAGTGCAACCATGTATTTAGTGGTATATGTGGTGATGAGGGTAGTCTGGGGTTTGGAGGTTTGAGCGTGTGTGTCAAGATAGTCGGATAACTTCTGTTGTTCCCTGGTGGGTATGAGCTACTTGAGGGGGGCAGTTTAAGGCTTCCTAAGGGTAACCCATGAAGGTGGAGAATAGCAAAGGTAAGAAGTAGCAGGTGTGTTCGGTCAGGTAAGTCAAACCCCAAATGCCTATGGATATGTGTCCCACACTCCTCAGTGCCCTGAGTAACCTCCCGGTAATATGGATATAGAAGAAGTCATGCATCTATTTTCCCTATAGTCAGGCATGTGGAAAAGTAGAGCACCTCAACGTCAAGGGAATGCAGGCAGAGAGGGGATAGCAATGCGTGGTATGTAACCCCAGCGGTCAAGTCAAGATCTAGAAGGACCTGTACAGATGTAATGGACAATATAGGTGTGTTTAGCTGTACCAGTGTGTGTCCACTATTGCAGGCATACAGAGGGAAATCTTTTCCTGGCGTAGGTGCCATTGAGCGAAAAGACAAGTGCGGTCCTTTCCCTGAACCCAAAACAATAACATGTACTTGTAAAGACAGCAAAATACAGAGAACAGTAATTCCTGCCGTACCACACAGTGACATAGCATAACATTCAATATAATAGGCTGCAACAATAAAGGGCAAAAGAAAAAACTTTCCATAACTTATAACTTTGGTCACCCAGCACAAAAGACTAAAGATGACAAGAGTCCTCTTCCGCTCCATTGCTAGATGGGATAAACAGTAGGTCAGGGACCCTTGGAGCCGGTCAGCTTTCAAGGGGTCTGTATCCATGGTTTCTCCAGGACAGGCAAGTTCCCCATATCTCTGTCTCTCCATGAGGAGACCGAAGAAGAAGGGGGAAAAGGAAAGAAAGCATAGTGTTCAAATCTCTATTGTCAGCGTGGTGCATCTTGACTATCTTTTCTAGATATAACTGTAGTTCCTGTGGAGTACGAAAATATTTAGGCCCAGCAGGTGTTTGCAACCTCAGCTTTGCCGGGTATAGCAACATGGCTTGTTTTCCTTCTTTATGCAAGTGGGAGCAGAGTGGAGCAAAGTCCCTGCGCAACTTAGTCACTTCAGCAGAAAAGTCCTGGAAAATTAGCAACCGTTTCCCTTCAAAAACTAGATCCCCAGAGTGGGCCCGATATGCTCTCAGCAGGGCAAGTTTTTCTTGGTAATTAAGGCATTTGAAAATTACTTGCCTCGGATGAGAGTTGAGGGTCTCCAGTCCTTTATCTGGGCCTAGACGGTGCGCCCGTTCAACATCTAGGGGCAAGTGGTCTGCATTCATCTTTAGCAGTTTAGGGAGAGTTAAAGCAGTGAATTCCAATAGATCTTTGTTCTTTATTGTTTCCGGGACCCCCACCACCCTAAGCTTGTTTCTTCGGCTGCGGTATTCAAGGTGATCAACCTTCTCCTGAAGTGCCTGGTTTTGGCGTTGAAGTTGTCTTACTGCGGTAGAAGTGGACGTCTGTCTGTCTTCCACATCCGATATGCGTTGTTCAGCATGAGTGAGTCTGGTGGAAAATTGGCACACTTCACTAGTGAGAGTATCAACCCCTGCCTGGAGGGATTCCATTTTAGGTAGGAAGAATGATTTAAGCTCTTGAAGTAGGGCAGCCGGATCTGTGGTGATCCCTTGAGAGGACCTAGGGGAAGGTGGGGGTTCCATGGGTTGATCTGTTGCCTGTTTTTTCTTTTCTGAATGCTTGCCCCTAGAGGCCATTTTCCCTGTCGACGAGTGAGGAACAGGTGTAAAGTATTGGTCAAGCTTCATACAAAATCTTCACTAGTCGTTTGCAGTGTTATTGGTGGTTATTTGTTGCGACAATGAGTGTTCCCCAGACTGCAGAGTAGGACTAAAAATGGTGCTACAGCTATTTGTGTCGCCTGGATGACAGTGTCAATGGGCAGAAGAGTAGAGCCAGATATCTAGAGATGTAAGACTTCTAGTGTGCAGAACCTCTTGTTTTCCCCTTTTTTTCCTGCTTTTTGTTCCCTGCCTTTCCCTCTGAGAATGTGCAGTTAATAAATCAGTGTCCTAACTGAATAGTAAAGATGAGCCAGATGTTTTAACCCTTAGTGTCTCTTAGGTGGCAGTATAGGACAAGGTTTCAAGAGTTGTAAGAACAGCACCAAACATTAAAGGCACAAAGTTTTCACCATGCAGTGTGCATTCCCTTTCTTTCTAGAGATATTTCAATAAATGAATGTCCAGTTTAAATAGGGAGGGCTTTTGCACTTTGTGTATAAGTGGCTTTGCTGGATCTTCACTCCCTGGTGCAAGTAACATGCAAGGCTTCAAATGAAAGTGATAACAGTAAGTCTCTGTGTGTGTTTGACCGGAGTCAATTAATAAGCTTCAGTTGCCCAGGTTTTATGGTGCGGGTCTCTCTGATTTGTATTATGAAGAGGGGGGGGGGAGAAAGGCCACGTGAAAGTTAAGTGAAGAGGGTCTTCTGTGTAGTGGCTGTCTGACGTTGCAATACGCTAGTAAGACTTTTAAGACAGCTTCCACTCTCTTGTCGGGTATTAGCTGAGGAACCTGCAGTTCAAAACAGTTCAAAACAGACCCTTTGCAGATTTTAAAAGGTGCTTAGGAGGATACTGCATCTAGGAAAAAGCGCAGTGTTGGCGCGCTCTTTCTGTGTCCAGGGAGTTATGTTATCCTGCCCTGGCCCCCTCTCCCTGGCACCCTCTCCCTTATTGAAAAGTAAAGTATTAGGCACCGGTCCAGGACCTTAGCCTTCTCACCACCTCCGGTCTCTTGTTGCGTGCGTGTAGCTCTCCTGTTGTGTGTGCCGGAGAGAGGAGGCCACGGTCCAAGATGGCGCTCACCCCTTGCGCTCCACAGCGCCGTGCGCACTTTGTCCTTCTGGGGGCAAGGGCGATGTAGGAGCCCTTCACACTTCTTTGTCCGTTGGGGTTAAGGTGTACAGTCACCTCCAACAAGGTTGATGCGTGTGGGGAACGTGCTGGCAGCAAATATAGGCTTTTTTAGGAGCTTAGTATGCGGAGCTCTCTGTGTGTGCTGCCAGTCCGTTGCTCCGCCCACCGGAAGTCATTCGTGAGAGAATTTTTAGCACACAATGACGTCGGAACCACAGATATTGACATGATATGAGCAGCCCTTAAAGCATATCTTCGTGGGCACTTTATTAAAAAAATGACACAGTACCGCAAGACGGGACACCAGTCACTGGCTAAGCTATACGGAGATCTCTGCATACTTGAGAATTACAACAAACTACACCCTAGATCACAGATAGCTCATCAAATATGGCTTAATAGAGAATAAATCTCCAAACGAGATACCCAGAGAGTTCACGAGAACCTACACAGATTAAAACAAATATATTTTAGCTAATAAGCTTTGTAAACATACACAACAGAGGAGGATAGTGCTAAACAAAACCCACAATGGGACGGTTCATTCACCTAGAGAAATAGGTGTAGCATTTGAAAATTACTACTCCTCTCTATATAACATTGAAGACTCAGAGACAATAGATAGAGCCAGCCCCGAGGACATCAGTAAGTTCCTAGAGAAACTAGCCCTGCCCACCCTGTCTGAGAAAGCTAAAAGAGAGTTAGAGGGACAATTCACTTTGGAAGAAGTTAAAGTAGCCATAGCCAGCCTCATGCCCCACAAAGCCCCAGGCCCGGATGGGTTTATGGTTACTTTCTATCAAACTCTTAGCTCCACTTTGTCTCCGATTTTTCTTTGACTATTTGCGAGGGTAGCTGTTCGGGGTAGCTTCATTCCAGAATTTTTAGAAGCAAACATCATCAAAATACACAAGGAAGACAAATACACAGCACTCTGCTCAAGCTATAGGCCCATTTTGCTCATCAATGTGGATGCCAAAATATATGCCAAAGTTTTGGCGAATAGTCAAGGCAGACACCTGCAGACACTCAAACATCTAGACCAGGTAGGATTTTTCCTTAACAGGCAGGGTTCAGATAACACTCGACGTCTCCTAGACATATTTACCAAAGACGCTGACCTGGGGCTCCCCATGCTCACCCTGTCACTTGATGCTGAGAAGGCATTTGACAGGGTGAGATGGGAATAACTGTTCCAGACTTTCTCAGCATTTGGGATTCCTGAATACTTTGGTATTGCGGCTAGAGAACTTTATTCAGCTCCAACAGCAGTTGTGAGGGGCCTAGGGTTCTGTTCACCCAAAATAGAGATTAAAAAATGGAACTAGGCAGGGATGCCCCCTTTTGCCACTTCTGTTTGTCCTAGCAATTGAGCCTCAGGGGGCAGCCATCAGAAATGCACAAATATATAGGGACTCCAACACTGTACAGAAATTGGCACTGTTTACAGATGACCTTACTATCTTTCTTACAGAGCCCAGGGACTCCCTCCCCCCAATGATGCCCCTACTGAAGCAATTTGGCAAAGTCTCTAATTATAAGATAAATGTGGGCAAAACAAAGGCATATGCCATTAACATTTCACAGAGCGAACGGGAGGCTATTCAACTTCTCTATTCCTTCAAATGGTCCACTAGGGGAGTTCACCATTTGAGTGTCTTCCTCTCCCATATAAAATCTATAACCATCAAAGAAAATTACGAGACCCTACTGACAGAGATTACCTCCAAACTTAATTCCAAGAAGTATGGAGAGATATCCTGGATGGGTAGAGTGGCGGCCCTCAAAATGATGGTCCTCCCCAAACTCACTTATTTATTCTGCTGCATCCCTATCCCCATCCCAGCAACCTTGATTCGGAAATTCTAAGCCCTATTTAACTCCTAAACCTGGCACAACGTGTGGTGGCCCATATACTTCAAGCTCCAACCGAGAGAGAAGGGATAGGCATCCCTAATATAAAAATGTATCATGAGGCAGCAATGATAACTCATGTTACAGCATGAGGAAGTGATCTTCCCCCAACTAGATGGAGAGACCTTGAACAGGCCTCACTGCCAGCAAATGTCACCTTAGAAGTTCTGCTCTGGCTACACCTGCATTGGCAATTCAAATTCCACATTGCTAACAGAATAATTAAGGGATGTCAAGAGACTTGGGTTAAATTGTGACACAACAAGCATATTACCCCACACCCTTCACCCATACATTCCATATGGGGACTATTACTAGGACTACCTGACACACACCACAATACATGGGCAAGTACGGATGTAACCTCCTTGAAAGACTTTTACTGCAACAAACAGTTATGACCACACACAGATATGCTGACACTACCCATGCTGACCCCCAGGTTTCAATTTGATCTATTGAGACTACGGACCTTGATGAAGTCATGGGGCTTCTTAGAGGATACACTACGAGACCCTACTCCCTGGGAATCACGATGGGAGACGAAACTCCAACTCTACAAACCCCTTTCAGTACATTATAAGTTCTTAATTAAGGAACTGATCCCCCCCAAAATGATACACATGGAGGCCTGGGAGAGGGACCTACAACTGACATACACACCAGAAATATGGAACAGAGCAATTAGCCTAACGAAAAAAGCTACTCATTGCATTACTCTCTATGAGAAAATAATCACAAGGTGGCACTTGGTTCCATCAAAATTGCAGAAAATCTTCTACGATCACTCACCAATGTGCTGGAGAGAATGTAGAGATATGGGGACCCCCCTCCATCTCTAGTGGATGTGTCCAAAACTGGAAAGCTATTGGTGCAAAGTGGAAAAGACCTGTAATGATCTAGATTTATTTGAAGCACTAACTCCTGCCCTTGCAATATTACACTTAGTAATAGACAGACTCCCCAAAACCAAACAAAGTTTTTTCCTGTTTTGTTTGCCATGTGCTGCTGGCAGCCATTTTACGTACCTCTCTTGCTGAATCTGGTGCATACTATGTGATGCTGCTCAATTCCTGCACTTCCTTTTATGGCCAGACTGGTGTACATCATCAGTGTGAGACAGGATGCAGTCTCAGAATTGTGATGTCATAACTTACTATTTAAAGGGCCTCTGTTCAGTATGCTTTGCCCTTGAGTTGTCTCAGACCTGTTTCTGAGAGCTCCTGTGTATTACCTGGCTGTCTGACGTCCCTCCTGGTTCCTGATCCTTGGCTTGTTCCTGACTCTGCTGTTCTCCTTGTTCCTGATTCCAGCTCATCTGACTACTCACTTTGGATCCTGACTTGGCTTGTCTGACTACCAGCTCTGATTTTGATTCCTGGCTTGTTATTTGACTTGTGGACTTTTTATTATTTTTTGCTATTATTATTTTTTCATCTCAGTCTGATTCCTGGCACCCTGACAATTCCTGTGTATTCTCATCTCCACTAAATTGCTTATCACTAGAAATTGGAAAAATAACCAACCCCCCCAGATGGCAGGGAATAGGGGACTGTGTAAACCATATTAAAAATATGGAAAACTATGTCTTTAGGGAACGCAGACAACTGAATGACTACTGCCTTATATGGGAACCGCAGGAATTGCTTTGGACCCGTAAAATTCCATAGTCAGACTGACCAATAAGATTAGAGTAGTAGCCATCAGATGAGACCCCCTAACCCCCTAACCCCTAGCAGAGGGGAGACTTGCCTTAGTAGACTAAACTATTATTTCAAAGGTCACACCTTTATTGTTTATTGTGGAACGGTCAGAAGACCCATAGAAAGAAAATATGTAAACAAAAGGTGACCTCTGTAAAAACAAGGTTTTTAAAAGAGATGAGGTACTTTTCAGCCTCCTCTCGCAAAGTTTTTGTATTTCTGAGTGCAACTCTATGTTTTTATACTGTGTATTCATTTTGCATCGCATAAGCTGTACGATACATATACAACCTCAATACAAATTAATTATAAAAAAAAAATATTGTTTCAGGCAAGCTTGACACAATGGGCCAATGAAGCAGCAACTGCTGCTTGGTAAATTGAGTCATATGCCTATAAAATGTATTTAGTGTTTAATGTCCCTTTTTGCGCAGGAGAGGACAATAAATATATATGGGGTGTCCAACCTATTTGCATAAAGAGCCACACTGATAATTGTTTTTCCTTTGGAGATCCATAAAGCAAATTATACAAGTTTTAATAATGACAATAAAAATATATATATTTATTTTATTCAAGGTTAAAAGAGTAAAGTTTTAGCAATGATTCCTGATATATACAAACTGGCTCCTCCCCTAGCAGAGAGGAATGAGCCATTAGCAAAGAAAACCAAACTCTTCTTAACTTGACTTTGTATAGTGTGTAAAAGGAGCCATGTAGATTTGCACTATATGTAATGCAAATTGGGAAGAGTAGGGGGTATTGTGGGATCATGATCAAATCTTTATTAGAAGTTCAAACAATTATTGTTTATTGCTTCCAATACCTGTCACAAAATACAATTTGAAGAAATAGCGGGTACAATAAAAAAACATATGTAGGGCCATATATTGGCTCTTAGGTCCAAAGTTGGACAAACCACGGTATAAATGAACACAAAAGGATTTATGATAAAATGGTTACATTCTTTACACAAATACTAATAAGCATAGTAAATGGTCTTAATAATTGATTTAATAATAATAATTTCTATCTGTAGCTGCTCCCAAGATTCATTAAGAATGTAATTTTCTCTTTAGCCTTGCTAATATGTATTATTTCTAAGCTTTTAAATATAAAAAAATGCAGGTTTAATTTATGACCTAATAATATGGGCATCAATAAGGCTTAGTTTTAATGCATGTCCACTATGGTAAAACAGCCGCACTGGTTATAAATAGTTGTGTCAATCTGCAGATTGACATGAATATCTGTTTCTAAACATTTTACAGATGAGACTTACTATAATTGAAATCCTTTACAAGCCAATGTGAAGACCCTTGCAGTTTGGTTATTTGAGGGTAATCAGCATGCTATTTTTCTAATAATAAACTATTACTGGCAATGTCTTCTAGAATGGGATTTTAACAGTTCTCATACTGTGAAATGTGAAACCACTAAGTAATGAAGTTTACTCGATTACAATAATGTCACCAAAACTTACAATCCACACTGTAGAGACACTGGAGTGTCTTTGCGTAATTTCTATTACAGTAAGTAGATAGCAACACAAGGTTCTGAATATTGTAGATCATAAATATTCAAAACATAATTTTATGTATTTATATGTGTATTTATGTATTTACAGATATATAGGCCTATAGTTATGAAGGTCAGTCGGACCTGATCCGACAGTGCGTATCAGGTCCGACAGACCTCGCTGAATACGGCGAGCAATACGCTCACCGTATTCAGCATTGCATCGGCAGCTCACAAGAGCTGCTGGTGCAACGCCGCCCCCAATCGGCTGCCATCAGGGGGGTGTCAATCAACCCGATCATACTCGATTGGGTTGATTTCTGGCGATGTCTGTCCGCCTGCTCAGAGCAGGCGGACAGGTTATGGAGCAGCGGTCTTTGTCCTGCTTCATAACTGCTGTTTCTGGCGAGCCTGCAGGCTCACCAGAAACACGGCACATCACTCTCAATTCGGAGCTTGATACATATGCCCCATAGAAACATATAAACACATAAATTCATATGTAATCTTACATACACATATAAATATTATAATCATGTATATATAATTATAGATATATATTGAACCAAAATACTATCAGATATATGTAGAAATAAATATTTATGAATAGATAAAACATATTCTTCTATGTGAAGAACACTGGAATGTGAAATATCCATAGTTTCATGTTGGGTTAGCACACTTGAGAATATGCGATCAGAAATGTCCATGAGTAGGGTGTTAGGTTTTTTCCACTTTTTTTGCTCCATTGACTACTATGGGGGAATACCTTATCTCGCATGCAAAATTGTTGGTTTGCCTTTTTACGCTCGTCAGGTTAGTGCGTGAGCATAAACTGTTTACTTTAAACTTGTAATACAAGCACAGTTAACGTTTGAGCAGGAGCATTAAATAACGTTACATGTGTAATTTGGCCCACAATTGTTACAACTAGGGTCTGGAATTTTAGGTTTGAACTCTTTCCCTATTGCTTTAATAAAGCAATTTTAATGTTCTTTTATGTTTCAATGACTAGGTAATTAAGTATTTGAATTTGATGGTCCCTGAAAAAAAACTAATTTGGAGGTTAAATTCTAAATAAATTATAATCCAGTGTTTTAAAGATACTAAATCCTAATGATATGTTTCTAGTGGGGCACATAGCTGGGGTCCTTATGTATGTAAGCCCCATTCTTTAGGTGTTCAAGCTCATTTTAACTGAAGGCAAAATAGTATTTAGCCCCCCAAAATGTAAATTTAATATGTTGAAGCGTTGAAAATTGCATGCTCTGAATCATGAATTTTTAATTTTGACCTTACTGTCTCTTTAAACATAATGGTTTGTTAGAAATGTATCTTAGTCACTGTTCAGTGCCATGAAAGGACTGGGTTTAATGTGCAATAAATCCAGTGTTTTAAGTGTCTTTTTTTTTCCTTTATGCATGAAAAAATATAAGTTCTTACATGACAATTTTAACTTGAAATAATTCTTCCATTTCCCCAATTGTTGGTGCAGATCTGGATGTAGAAAGAGTTTAATTGGAATAGCTTGTGATCTCGAGTTAATTAATGCCATAGCCCCTGTGAGGTTTTTTCATATCTTTACTGTCTTTGTTGTAACAATTGACCTATAATGATGTTGGTCTTGTTTGCATGAAGGATTCCATAGGAGATCTGCAGGTTTTTCGTATCCCCTCATATCAGCTTCTATTCTAGTCCAGATAATATTTGGATTGTTTTTACTTAATAAGGATGCCTGAGACAATCTAGCTGCCTGAAAATAATCAGTTAGGTTTGGGAAGCCTACAACCCCCATCTGTCTATGTAACATTAAAGTATGTGAAGCTATTCTGGCCTTTTTATCTCCTCTCAAATAACTATTTATAATCAATTGAATCTTAGGCATTTCTGGCTTGGGGACTGATATCAGCAAAGCTCTAAAGAGGTACAAGATCCTAGGAAGGACGTTCATTTTAATGGCCAATAGCCTACCATACCAGGAGAATCTGTACGTTCTCCATTTTTTCAGGTCTTTATTTATTGAGGTAGTAGATAGTAGATAGTAAAGGTTTGGTAAAGGTCAATAGAACATCATCTGCAAAAAAGCGATAGTTTGTGTTCTGAGTCTTTCAGTTTGACAACTGATATGTCTGGGGTATTTCTTATGTAAACAGCCAATGGCTGTATGCATAGGGCAAACAGAATTGGGGATAAGGGGTAGCCCTGATGTGTGCCATTCAGGATGTTAATGGACTTTATTAAAAGCCTGCTACCCGAATGACTGCCATTTGAGTGGAATAGATTCCATTCAAGGCTCTCACAAAAGCTCCTTCAAAGCCCATCTCTGTCAGTATGGCCTTCATATATATCCAGTCCACCCTATCAAACGCCTTTTCAGTGTCCAGTGAGATGAGCAAAGAAGGCGTTTTAGTGCCCACCAAGTAATCCACTAGGGCCGCTATTCTTCTGACATTGCCAGGAGCCTCCTTTTCTGTAACAAAACCCACCTAGTCTGGGTGGACCAGCTGTAGGACATGATCATCTTTAATCTATTGGCCAGAACCTTGGTTAAAATTGTAGTTCCTGATTAAGGAGATTGGTCGGTAGTTTTGACACATCTCAGGATTTTTACCTGTCTTAGGTATGACTACTATTTTGGCCCACAATAGATCTTTTGGGATTTCCTTACCCTGCATGACATCATTGCAGAAACTCTTCAGATGAGGGACTATTTCTGCCTTGAACATTTTATAATAGTCTCCTTGTTATCCATCAGGGCCTGCCGCCTTACCTGACTTCTCTGTAATATCCTCATTTAACCTCTCCTTCTCTTGTTGATCTAATTTATTAAGTTTAGCTTTAGTTAAAAATTGTGTGAGCTGATCCTGCGTACGAGGAGACCAGTCCACCCTATGTCCATCATATAGGGAATCATAGTAATCTGTAAACATATCAGCTATTTCTTGAGGGTTTGATGTACGTGAGCCATCCAGTTTTTGCAACACTGGGATAGCAAAGTTTTTGGTTCTCTCTCTAAGTTTATCTGTGAGGTATCTATCAGGTTTATTGGAGTTTAAATAGTAGTGTGCTTTTAACATTTGAATAGCTTTGACTGATGAGTCTTCTAGAATTTTAGCTAGGGTCTTCCTTTTAGTCTGGAGTAGCTTAAAAGTTGTTGTGGAAAGTGTCTGTTGATGTTGTTTCTCTAATTCCCTAAATTCTATGTGAAGCTTATCTGTTGCTGCTATTATCTGTTTGATAGCTAGCGATTTCTCTTTAATTAATAGCCCCCTAAGGTAAGGTTTGTGAGCTGCCCATATAATAATTGTATTATTAGTTTTCCCCTTATTTATTTGCCAGAATTCTTTTAAAGCTTTGGATATTTTTTTGCTTTGGATATTTTTTAAATCGTGGGGTGCAATTTTTAAATGGATGGGTCAAACGTCCAGGAGCATTGTCTATTTTTATTTATTATGCCTGTCATCTCTATTTGAACCATAGAATGATCTGACCAGACACGGGGAATTATTGATGAGAACACTACATTAGGTATCAATGTTTGGCTAACAAAAATATAATCCAAACTGGAATATGTCTTATGTGCACCTGAGTAAAATGTGTAATCTACAGTGTTCCCATATTTAGCCTCCCAAGAATCCAAAATATTATGCAGTAATAACGAGTCTTTATTTTTTTCATCAGGGTGTTATGCCTATGCTGTTTGTTAGATAGTTTTGTGTTTGTTTTGTTTGTATATGGTGATAAGGAGATATTGAAATCCCCAGCTAAAATGATTAGAGACTGGGACCATTGTGTAAGCAGTCATGAGATATGGTTAAAAAATGCGTCTTGTTTTTCATTGGGGCATACACATTGCAGATAGTAACCTGAGTATCTAAGATGAGACCACTAACAATAAGGTATCTACCTATAGGGTCTGATATTACCTCTTCAGTGATACATTGCATTGATTGATGAATAAGGATAGAGACACCTCTTTTTTTTCAGTAGTTGAATGGTAAGAAAGATGGAAATTTCTAGACCAGTGGTGAAAAGAGTTTTTTGTAACATAATAATGCCTGCTCTGACTTTAGTGTATTGGGTTAGAGCTGTTCTACATTTAACATCCGTGTCAAGTCCTCTCACATTGTGTGAGATAATTTTAATAGACTCAGTCATGAGATATTACTATCAACTCTAAGTATATCTAATAAACCCATCCACACCTCTGAAGTAGATCCACAGACCACAATTACATAAACTCATATAAAAAACCCCAGAAAAAAACAAATTTAACATTAAAGTAAGTGTAAAATACAGGTGACATGCCCCTATATCATAAAATTAAAAAACAAAACAAAACAAAAAACATGGATTTACCAAATACAATAACTTTTGTGCAATAGGTAAGTTTGTATTGTTACTCTAAATAAGGCAAAGGGAACTTGTGGATTAGAGACTCAGAGTCTCTTGTACCATCCATGTGCCAGTTCCATGAACAATTAAGGAGTCTGTATCCAGAGTTAACTGCCGGGTACTCCTAGCTGTTATTTAGATGGCCACATGAAAGGCCTTTCAATGCTTAAGTCTATAAGTCTTTTCATCTCACCACGGGTTCCAGGACAAGATGAAAGTCAAGTCCAAGAGAAAAGGAGACATTAAAAGTGGCTTCCCACTCCCCAGGGGTCTAAACCCTTTCACCGTCAAGAAGAAAAACAAAATATATATATATATATACATAGTTATACAGTATACTCATGTTACAGATTTCTTCTCGGGACTTGAACATGATGTATAGCCTCCATATTGATTATATTTCCTAGAGGGGTTCATGTCTTCTGATTCTTCATGGAGATCTTTGTCCACGTTTGTCTTTGTGGAGCATTACTTGGTCCTTTTGCCCCCCCCCCCCTGGTGTGGTAGAGGATAACTGAGGAACCTCCAGACCTAGATGGTTGCAGATGCCTGGGATATCCTTTGCTTATTTTAAGTAAATGTTATTCCATTGTGTAGAACATGTAGAGCAAAAGTAAACCCCCAGTGATAGTTGATTTGATTCTTCCTTAATTCTTAATATCTCCTCTGTATTAATCTCGTACAAAGACCCTGATAAAACTGGATGACTGCCCCTTGAAATTTAAAGGTCGGGTTCTTCCTAGCTGTCCCAAGAACAGCTTCCTTCTCCAAAAATCTAAACATACATACTATTACATCCCTTGGGGGAGCATCACCTCTGGGTCTCGCTCTCAGAGCTCTGTGTGCCCTCTCCATCTGAAACATATTCTCAACAGCTACTCCTGTGATGGCTTGAAACAGTTGTAATAGATAATTCTCCAGCTCATTTGAGGTGATATCCTCCGATATACCTTTCAGCCTGATGTTACATCTGCAATTCCGATTTTGGAGATCTTCCATCTTGTCCTGGATAGTCTCCATCCCCTGCTGATGTGAGATTAGCTGCTGAGAGACCCCAGTGACCTCTTCCATGAAATTCTCTTTGGTTTCCTCCAGAGAGGTTACACGGGCACCCATATCTTGTATATCTTGTTTAATGCCCGCAAGACTGTTGGTTACAGTATGTTGTATTGCATCCATCTTCTCCCATAACTCATCAAGATTAGTTTATATGTCTTGCTTCAAGACAAGCATTTTAATATCTGCCTTTGTGACAGGGGTAAGGTAATCTTGCAGTGAGATGGAGTTAGCATCCAAGTCTGCCTCCTCATCTTGTATAGAAGTCTGGGTGTCTACAGATTTATCTACCTTAGAGGATTTAAAAGAAATGTTGGCTGTATTTGCTTTTCCACCTTTATTTATCTTTCTTGCTGCCATCTTTGAGACCTGTTTGCCTTATCTGTTGGGCTGTTTTTTGATAAGTTTCAGAAGTCCCTGTTATGATAGGGTGATCCTCACTTATGTGTCCCTTTTAGAATAGACTATAGTGAGAGGGTCTAGATGTATCTGTGGCCTGCTGTTTCTGACTGTTATAAGCTCCTGTTTTTACCAGATATGTCAGTTAGAGACTTGTGGTTTAACTTGCCTTTATTTCACAGGGTTTCATCAGTACATCAGTCCCTGGACAGATCATTGCTCCATGAGGTTCCAAATAAGTACCCCATCTGTTTGATTTGCTGCTGAGATAGTGGTTTATTACAGGAGGGAGATGTGTGGACAAACTTGCTATCGCCTATGTGGGCATCATGAAAACTTTTTCTTATTCTTATTCCCCTCACTAGCTGCTTTACTGCAACCTTATTGTAGCAGTTTCAGTCAGAAGTCTCTGTTATTAAAGTGGGGATGTTTGATGCCCCCCCCCACATGGTTTGAGGTATATAAGTTATCCCCTCCATTCTCAATGCCTTCTCTATATTGCCTGAAAGTTAGTTTGCAGCTTATGAGATGAGTCCATATTAAGCCCCCTTTTTTGTAGCTCGACAGCAGTTTACTCACAGTTTGAATTAGGTCTCCCACTCCACTCCAATTCAGACCTACTTATACATTCATCTGTCATTTGCACTCCGGTACGGCTTGCATCGCCACAAGGCTTTTCAAGATGGCGCCGGTTAGCCCAGCCACTTCACAGGTCTTTTAAGCATTGCGACTTAGAGAGGCGCAACAGAGCCGTTCCTCCTCTTTCAACAGTCGCTCTGATGTTCAGAGCATCATTGGGTCTAGGATTCCTGGTGATCTAAGGTCTGTACTGTCTTTTATGTTCCCTGTGCTTGCTTCTTATCATGGAGCTATTGCACTAAGCGTCCGGCTCCATACTCCTCCAGACTCCGCCCCCTACATGACAATTTTTAAATCAATTAAACTGTAAAACACAGGTTGATAAAACCTAAATTAAGTTAATTAGATCTGTTGCTTATTTTTAACTCAAACAGGGAAATTCATTTTGTTTCTAGACAAGTATGTTTGTGGATGAATTGCTGCTTTAGATTCAAATAAACACTGAACAAAATATAGTCATTAACATTGATTAATAATTGTAAGAATTCCATTTAACTATATGTATCATGTTTTGTGGAATATTTATTAAAACATTTCATTACTTATGTTCAATTTGTCTTTGCATTAATTTAATAGTATAGTACAAAATTCTACAGGTGAACCAAGTTAATGTGTTAAGGCTCTTGTTTACATTCATTTAATTTAATTTGCAGTTATTATGTATTAAGGCATTAATTGATCATTTATGCAACACAATAGCTATGGAATGCTAATTGGACTAAACCTAGAAAAATATCCAGTTTATATAAAAATAAATAAATAAAATTGTTAATACTTTTCAACTTCCGATGATGGATATGCAAGGATTTTGTATTTCAGTTCCTCTTTGGAGGTTCAAAATAGCAGGTACTGGCAGTTTGCAAACCATAGTGTTCGTATATACATGAAAATGAGTTTTATTTAAATGAGAACAATTACAATGAATACTTCTCACCAGCATCATTCTAGTTAAATAAGCTTGTCTAGCTAATTTTGCAGCACACAACAAATTTAGCAAACACAGTATGTGGCTTCAATAAAGCACATTTGATTATTAAACACCTTCCTATTTAATAGCTATAAACAGGTGGTAGAGACAAGATTGCTGCTTACAACCAGTTTGAATAAAGTTCAAAGTAACGTGCATCCAGTTAAACCTAATAGCAGTATATTACATAGAATCTGTCTAAAATGGGAAAGTTAACTTGTCTATTTTTTTCTGGAATCTAAATAATAACCATGACATACATTTTTCCCGTGAAACATAAACAATTTCCATAAAATCCTATTGGGATATCGTGCAGTTGATGAATAGTTTTCATTACATTACGTAGGAAGTTTTTTATATTAATCACTTTACATCAATAGTTTTTCTAATGAAAATACTTATTATACACATTTTTTAATTCATACTATAAATCCACTATACATATATCCAAATTAAGCTGTAATAAAGCAACACTCCTGCTGATATTGTGTTGTTATTGACAAATTATACCATTCCCTCAAAATTCCAGATTATGTAATGTTCTTATTTCTTCCATTAAAGCTCTGAGAATAATCACTATCTCTATACAGATGCATCCATATAATTTGTCATATTTCTGACATACTTCTTTTGATTAAGTACATCATTTTGCATCCTTATCTGGAATGTCAAATGTGTGCATTTGCATGGCTTTTTGCAGTGTGCAAGATTGTATGATGTCAGATGAGAAAATCATCTTTCTGATCATAATGCAAACTGTACACATCATTAGAATCAATGAAAGTTAATTCTAATACAAATATTATAGAGCAGTAAAGCCCTAAACAACATATATGATTACATGGCTGGACAGTCTGTGATAGTTCACTGACAGTCTGCTTGTAGTTCTTGTAAAGGAGGGTTTAGGAGATAGTTTAGCATAAAAACTATTTATGATGCTGGAAGAAGTAACTTATACTTCCTATTGTTAAGACTAAACAGTATTCTTTCTATTGGGTTCACATCATATAATGGGAGAGGCCTTCTGGTAAAAAGATTGTCTTTGGGATCTAGAATTTTATTCTAATAAGCTGTTTTACATAGTGAGATCCACTACCCTTTCTTTTGTGTATTTCTAGGTATTAGTCTGTTTTTGGACATTTGGTTTGGACACATGTTTGGGAATCAGTGTGGCCTCTAGTAATCTTTACATTGTTATTTGCCCATGTGATGCAGGGTTATACTTCCCTTATTAGGCTTCACTATTCAGTATTGTTATTATAAATTGTTCACCTATGTTCACAGAAACTCTCAATGCAATAACTCAAACTATTTAAAATTCCACATACAGATATCACACCATTTTAATCAGATAAACCTTGTACTTTTAAAATAGAGTTGATTTTACCATCAAAAATTGCTGTCCAGCAGCCATAGAAAGCATACAAAGTGGTGCATATAATCTTTCTATCTATGGTTAGTGGCACAAGTCACAAAACAACCTCTCAATTTGTGATGAATTACTTACACGTAGGCAGAGGTTCCACTCACTAAAAAAAATGTTTCTGTTAATAATAATCACTATCAATAGAAAAAGCACTAACTCTACTCTGCACTATACAATAAACCCATCACTTCCTGGGTTATGCACATTACAGTGCACTCACTGAAAGACCTGCCAATGGCTTTGATTGTTTTATGTGAATAAGTCAGAGTTGTAAATGAAGAATTTATGTTTATTTTATCTCTCTTCTATTTATTTATTAATCATAATTCTTTTTTGCATGCATATAAATATGGAAAGTCCCCAACCAAAGAATATATTTAATTTGTCTCTGCTTGATTTCTGTGTGCATGTATAATGTAGTGTGTTAGTTGTGTGTGTCTGTCTGCGTCTGTTCCTGTGTGTGTGTAGCCTAACTTCAACTTATGCATAACCATGCTACAGGTCTTCTAGAGCAGTATTTCTCAACCATGGCACTTAAGTACCCACTAGGCCTGCTCTTACCCATCAGCTGATTATTTCACCTGTGCACTGGTTCAGCTATAAAAAAAAGTGGCCTGTTGGGGGGTACTTGAGGACCGTGGTTGAGAAACAATGTTCTAGGGTACATCCACATAAGATCGCTATCTAAGACTACAATTCCAACAAATCTCTTCTGCCAAATCATTAAAGCGAAAGTCAATCCTAGAGTTTTACAAATGCTAGGATTGACTATTGAAACAAATAAAGGGGATTTTCATTAATGAAGAATAAGATCATGTAGAAAGCTCCTTCATTTGTTTCAATTGATCTCCTTTCTTAGCTGCTACAGCAGCCCACGGCTAAAAAAAATGTTTTGCTAAGAGGTGAAAACGTCAACTGGTGACATTTTCACCTCTTAGCCAATAGCCGTGCTGTAAATCTGGCTTAGAGGGATATGGCTGCACCTCACTGACGAGGCCCAAAGGAGGCCGAAACGATCGTCTGGGGTTGTCATGTTCCTTGTTCAGAGGAGAATTGCCTGGTATTTCGGGGCTGGACTGACCATGTCGGCGGGATCAGACTGATATACTACAGGAAAGTTTTCCTCTGTGAAAAGCACAATTGGGCAGAAAGAAGCTACTACCAGGTGGCAACCTGGCCATAGAACAAACTATTGATGCTGCTGTTCGTTCCTGGCAGACTGCTTCTCATTCTGTTTTGCATATGTAAATATGACCCTGGGGATAGTCTCCCTAAGGGTGATGGGGGAAACCAGACGTGGACTCCTTGCCCAATGTGCTTAGAGGGATATGGCTGCACCTCACTGACGAGGCCCAAAGGAGGCCGAAACGATCGTCTGGGGTTGTCATGTTCCTTGTTCAGAGGAGAATTGCCTGGTATTTCGGGGCTGGACTGACCATGTCGGCGGGATCAGACTGATATACTACAGGAAAGTTTTCCTCTGTGAAAAGCACAATTGGGCAGAAAGAAGCTACTACCAGGTGGCAACCGGGCCATAGAACAAGCTATTGATGCTGCTGTTCGTTCCTGGCAGACTGCTTCTCATTCTGTTTTGCATATGTAAATATGACCCTGGGGATAGTCTCCCTAAGGGTGATGGGGGAAACCAGACGTGGACTCCTTGCCCAATGTGCTTAGAGGGATATGGCTGCACCTCACTGACGAGGCCCAAAGGAGGCCGAAACGATCGTCTGGGGTTGTCATGTTCCTTGTTCAGAGGAGAATTGCCTGGTATTTCGGGGCTGGACTGACCATGTCGGCGGGATCAGACTGATATACTACAGGAAAGTTTTCCTCTGTGAAAAGCACAATTGGGCAGAAAGAAGCTACTACCAGGTGGCAACCGGGCCATAGAACAAGCTATTGATGCTGCTGTTCGTTCCTGGCAGACTGCTTCTCATTCTGTTTTGCATATGTAAATATGACCCTGGGGATAGTCTCCCTAAGGGTGATGGGGGAAACCAGACGTGGACTCCTTGCCCAATGTGCTTAGAGGGATATGGCTGCACCTCACTGACGAGGCCCAAAGGAGGCCGAAACGATCGTCTGGGGTTGTCATGTTCCTTGTTCAGAGGAGAATTGCCTGGTATTTCGGGGCTGGACTGACCATGTCGGCGGGATCAGACTGATATACTACAGGAAAGTTTTCCTCTGTGAAAAGCACAATTGGGCAGAAAGAAGCTACTACCAGGTGGCAACCGGGCCATAGAACAAGCTATTGATGCTGCTGTTCGTTCCTGGCAGACTGCTTCTCATTCTGTTTTGCATATGTAAATATGACCCTGGGGATAGTCTCCCTAAGGGTGATGGGGGAAACCAGACGTGGACTCCTTGCCCAATGTGCTTAGAGGGATATGGCTGCACCTCACTGACGAGGCCCAAAGGAGGCCGAAACGATCGTCTGGGGTTGTCATGTTCCTTGTTCAGAGGAGAATTGCCTGGTATTTCAGGGCTGGACTGACCATGTCGGCGGGATCAGACTGATATACTACAGGAAAGTTTTCCTCTGTGAAAAGCACAATTGGGCAGAAAGAAGCTACTACCAGGTGGCAACTGGGCCATAGAACAAGCTATTGATGCTGCTGTTCGTTCCTGGCAGACTGCTTCTCATTCTGTTTTGCATATGTAAATCTGGCTTGGCACCCTTAAAAAGGTCACCTCTTAGCAAAAAAATTTTTAGCCGTGGGCTGCTGTAGCAGCTAAGAACGGCGATCAATTGAAACAAATAAAGGAGCTTTCTACATGAAGTATCTTATACTTCATGAATAAGGGGCCCCCTTTATTTGTTTCAATAGTCAATCCTAGCGTTTGTAAAACGCTAGGATTGATTATCACTTTAAGAAGCATGTCTTAATTTCCTTTTTTTTTCAGTTTTGCTACTTCTCAGCATGCTTGAATAATATCAGAATAAAGATACTTTAAACTTTTACATTTAAACAATCAATGCTTGCATTTTTTTTTTTTTGGATCAACAAAAAAGCAATTACTGGACCATAAGAGCTATATATAAACTTTATTTAACAATGCTTTCATGACTTTTGTAGTGTTAGGCTGAACTAAAAAGCAACTCAACCAAATGACTTAATGTGGCTGCTGGTATCAAATGTTCACTCTGTTTTATTTTCAGTTAAATTCAATTAAAAAAAATAGTGTTTAAGTTTAAAGTTGGTCAACAATATCTTTAATCATAAAGATTAAATCATATATAGCAACAAATCAGTACCAGATTCCTTTAACTATGTCATGTATTAATCTGTATTTGTAGGATGGATGACATTGGAAATCACTAGGTGCCTTGAAATAAAATGTAATGGATTATAAATAATCTATCCGTAAATTAAAGAAAAAATGCATTTCTTTTAAACAGTCTCCATTGTACACAAGCCGTTTTGTTTTTGCATTCACAAATAATATTCCCAGAGCTTTGACGACTGTATGGTGAAGTGAATAACATAAAGTAACAATAAAACTATTTTAGCCCCAGTCTACTGCAATAGTTTCCTTTTCAAAATATCATTTTTAACCATCTGATAAGGATAGACTGGCAAATGAAACAATTTGATTGCTCCCTTGATCATTTAAATGAGTTAAAATAGATTCCTGCAGGACTTAGATTCACAGTAAATTGCTTTTTTTTTTCTATTAAGGGTTGTGGTATTTACTTCTTTTAACATCATTGTGAGGATAAAGAAGTCAATGAAAAGCAAACATTTTTCTTGATGAGATCCCTGTTGAAAATTAGAAATAAATTCAGAGCAATATTTAGTCAATCCAATAAAACATTTAACTTTTATAATATTGGAGTCTATTAAGAGGTATTACAGTTCACTTTGTGTTCAACTCAGATTATTTATGGTTTCTTTGTCTATGCAATTCCAATTCATTATGAGATTCATGGCTTTTTTTCTATGCAATTCCAATTCATTATGAGTGCTGCCATCTGAATTATTTGTCACCTAATTAAGTATAATATGTATCATGAGTTTGTTCTTTCCATTCAGATTTAAAAGTGCAAATATAATTTTCATAATATACTGAGCATCGTATTAAAAGTTAAAAAAATGTTTATTTTGCTCAAGCTTTAACCCTTCTAGAACAAAAATCTGATCTTACAATATCGAGTGCACATTCACATACTTCCCTATAAAAAGTCAATCAAGAAAACAAACCATTATAGCATTTTCGCAATCGCGCTAACCCTACATGAAAATATGAATATTTCATATTCCAATGTTCTTCACATAATGGAATATGTTCTATTTATTCATAATTAAATATTTCTACATATATCAGATGTTTTTTTAAACAAATATATATATATATAAATTGCCTCTGATGAAGAAGGAATTATTGTTTAGAACCTTCGAAACGCGTCAGGTGTTGGTGCACCATTGGTACACTTTGTTTTTTATTGAACACTCGATTTGACTCTTCACGCTGATTCCAAACGCAGTGGTCGAGACAATTGTAACCAGCCGGTTCAGCTTTGTGTACATCCCCTTCATGCTGCATATGCTTATGTTACCTCATATCATTGAGATTAAGTATTGTAAGTGTTTTTACTCCTGTTTTGCTGCAATCCATTTGATTAAATTGAACTACACTATTCTCTGCGCTTCTCCTCTTTATTCTATTCATGTACCGGAACCTTATGAAGGGATACGAAGGGAAGTGAATTACAGTTCCAGGAACAGAAGGAGCCGTATAAAGGACCGGAAGAGAAATTGACGAGCACACTCGCACATCATATCTACGAACCCAGGATTGTTTGGAATACAGATTCTATTACTTCAAAATTACCTCATATTATTGGGGTACGAATCTGTAAATACACTCACTGGAGGGGTTAAACTGCGAGAGTGCTGTGTTCTCCGGTTCAACATATCTTTATTCTACACAGACTTATTTGAACTTTGTGATTTATTTAAAGTTATTGAGGTCTACTATTGATTTATTTTTTGTATTATTTTTTACCTGTGTGTTTATTCATAGAGAACCTTATGTGTGGTATTTTTTGATGCACTCCTGTTTATCCATTAGTGGTTTAGTTTTTTATGTATCATTTACCATTAACCTATCTATTTATTTAACCAGTCCTACGGGATATATTGTAAAACAGACAGCATATTTTAGATATCCTTGATAACCAATTTACTGTGGATCATAACTGGCTCATATTTAACATTATTCTTATGATCATGCCCAGTGCTTAACACGCCTCAGTATCTTCGTAACACATTCTGTTTTCTGTTAGGGACCAATTGGAAAAGTTTGTCCCACCCTTCTGGGTTCTGTGTTTCTTAGCAGCAGGGATTGATCATAGGTATTTTATAATATTATTTTTAGCTTTTACACTACATTTGTGTCAAAAGGGGATTTATTATATTTTCTCCAGTTTTTTAGAACGTGAGCTACTTATTGCTTTCTATATATATAATATTTGTTATATCAAACACTCATTTGGAAATACTGACAATTTGTCATTCTTTTTTTATACCTTATATTTCCACTAGTTTTGCGCCCCATAACAGAAGCTGAACCCTCTGCTGGTCAGAGGAGTCTTCTACTTTGTTTCTATATATATATATATATGCTATATGCAGAACATTGGAATGTTAAATATATACTGTAAATATATAGTTACAGTATATTATATATATATATATATATATATATATACTCACACAAATACATCTTTAGCAATGTATCTGTATGTACTTTGGCTTCTTTTTTTTCTAACACCCGAGATCTCATATCTTTGAGCCCTATAACATTGTGTGCAATATCTTTTTTAATAATTTTTATTAGACATTGTTATCTATACTATAATTGTGTTTGTAATGTCCGTCGCCGTTGGCAATTGCGCACGCATCCTCAAAGGAATGTTGGATGTGCGTGCAGCCACCTCAGCGAGAGACAGCTTCAGGAGCTTCAACTCTCAGCGCGTGCAGCCACCTCAGCGAGAGACAGCTTCAGGAGCTTCAACTCTCAGCTGTAACATAACAGTTGAGAGCTGGAGCTCCTGAAGCTTCAGGCATCTGCCGCATATAGAGCCAGAGCACAAAAGAGAGGAGGGAGAGAGAGAGAGTGCAAAAGAGATGGTGAGACAGAGAGCACAAAAGAGAGGGGAGAGAGAGAGCACAAAAGAGAGGGGGAGAGAGAGAGCAAAAGAGAGGGGGAAAGAGAGAGAGAGCAAAAGAGAGGGGGGAGATAGAGAGAGCAAAAGAGATGGTGAGAGAGAGCAAATGGGAGGATGAGAGAGAGAAAGCACAAAAGATAGGGGGAGAGCGATAGAGCAAAAGAGAGGGGAAAGAGCGCAAAATAGAGGGGGAGAGGGCAAAATAGAGGGGGAGAGACAGAGAGCAAAAGAAAGGGGGAGAGAGAGCAAAAGAGAGGGGGAGAGAGAGAGCGCAAAAGAGAGGGGGAGAGATAGAGTGCAAAAGAGAGGGGGAGAGAGCAATAGAAAGGGGGAGAGAGAGAGCAACAGAGTGGGGGAAAGAGAGTGTGAGAATACAGGTCTGAATTTCTACTTGTTAATATGTATTTTAATAATATAGTGATAGGAAATGTATGTATTCACAATCACCATTAATATCATATTTTAGATATAAGGTACCTGTGTGAATACAAATTTACTAGTGGATTTGTGCTTAATGTCACAAACTATTATTCTTCATAGTTGTGATAGACACTTTAAATAAATAATGTTAGATCAGACATAAGTTACGGAATGAGATTATGATGAAAAATGTAATACTGATAATGATATTATTAATTGGTGGTTCAGTGTTATATTGCGCAAATGAGGTTTGAATCATAGTATTCAGATAAAGATGTAAAATGATCACAAACAAATCGCAGAGACGTTTTACACATAAGTTCATTCAGTAATGCATTACCCTCAGATTATGTCCAATCATGCTTTTTATAAAACCGTTGGTGCACATACCTTTGATGCAGTGGGTTAAAGTTTGCAAGAGGAAGCGTGTCTTACTTAAGTAATGGAGATCCGTGCGACTGTAGTGGAGACAGGAAAGCAGCGACTGAAGACAGCAGCGGTTACCGACTCTGGCGTGCTGCGCAGAGTATATGGGATAACGGAGATGACGTCAGCACCAGTCTGTGCGTCTGAATCTAGGCTGAAACAATTAGGGCTGCAGATTCACGCAGCTGCTAGCATAACAAGTTAAACACTCCTTGAAGTTAGGAGTTAGGTTAAGCAACAGTTAGGTTATTCCTTTTGAAAAAGGATATTGCAGCAAAAAGAAATAAATAAAAAATAAAAGTTAAGTTCAGCTCAGTATTAAAGATTGGCTTAATAAACCTAAGAATACAAAGAGACTAGTTGTAGTCTCAAATGATCTTTAATAATCAAGCAATGTCTTCTGGGAAAAGTGGAGTTTAAATAGGATATGTTTGGGGAGGAGAACTTGTCTTAAAGGCACAGTGAAATGGCAATTGTTGACAGATCCCCCATTCAGGAGCCCCCCCCCCCCAACAGTCCGAAGACCCGGTTTACAGGGAAAGCAAACATGAAAGTCCTTCAATAAGTCAGGTGCATTTAAATCTCGGATAGGAACCCATGAGTTCTCATCATCACCATAATCCTTCCAATGTTCTAAGTATTCAAGCTTTTTCCTACGAATTCTAGAATCCAGAATTCCATCAACTTCGTAATCCAGAGGATCAGGTAAAGTGAGAAGAGTGGTGTCAGTGGATGGGAGCGTGGTTCCCATAAACGGCTTTAATAATGACACATGGAATGAGGGGTGAATTCTCATAGTGCAATGCAATTTCAAAGTTACCGCATTCTCATTAATAACCTTAAGTATTGGGAATGGTCCGATGTACAGGGAGTGCATAATTATTAGGCAAGTTGTATTTTTGAGGATTAATTTTATTATTGAACAACAACCATGTTCTCAATGAACCCAAAAAACTCATTAATATCAAAGCTGAATAGTTTTGGAAGTAGTTTTTAGTTTGTTTTTAGTTATAGCTATTTTACGGGGATATCTGTGTTTGCAGGTGACTATTACTGTGCATAATTATTAGGCAACTTAACAAAAAACAAATATATACCCATTTCAATTATTTATTTTTACCAGTGAAACCAATATAACATCTCAACATTCACAAATATACATTTCTGACATTCAAAAACAAAACAAAAACAAATCAGTGACCAATATAGCCACCTTTCTTTGCAAGGACACTCAAAAGCCTGCCATCCATGGATTCTGTCAGTGTTTTGATCTGTTCACCATCAACATTGCGTGCAGCAGCAACCACAGCCTCCCAGACACTGTTCAAAGAGGTGTACTGTTTTCCCTCCTTGTAAATCTCACATTTGATGATGGACCACAGGTTCTCAATGGGGTTCAGATCAGGTGAACAAGGAGGCCATGTCATTAGATTTTCTTCTTTTATACCCTTTCTTGCCAGCCACGCTGTGGAGTACTTGGACGCGTGTGATGGAGCATTGTCCTGCATGAAAATCATGTTTTTATTGAAGGATGCAGACTTCTTCCTGTACTACTGCTTGAAGAAGGTGTCTTCCAGAAACTGGCAGTAGGACTGGGAGTTGAGTTTGACTCCATCCTCAACCCGAAAAGGCCCCACAAGCTCATCTTTGATGATACCAGCCCAAACCAGTACTCCACCTCCACCTTGCTGGCATCTGAGTCACGGGCCCATCCATCTGGCCCATCAAGACTCACTCTCATTTCATCAGTCCATTAAACCTTAGAAAAATCAGTCTTGAGATATTTCTTGGCCCAGTCTTGACGTTTCAGCTTGTGTGTCTTGTTCAGTGGTGGTCGTCTTTCAGTCTTTCTTATCTTGGCCATGTCTCTGAGTATTGCACACCTTGTGCTTTTGGGCACTCCAGTGATGTTGCAGCTCTGAAATATGGCCAAACTGGTGGCAAGTGGCATCTTGGCAGCTGCACGCTTGACTTTTCTCAGTTCATGGGCATTTATTTTGCGCCTTGGTTTTTCCACACGCTTCTTGCGACCCTGTTGACTATTTTGAATGAAACGCTTGATTGTTCGATGATCACGCTTCAGAAGCTTTGCAATTTTAAGAGTGCTGCATCCCTCTGTAAGATATCTCACTATTTTTGACTTTTCTGAGCCTGTCAAGTCCTTCTTTTGACCCATTTTGCCAAAGGAAAGGAAGTTGCCTAATAATTATGCACACCTGAAATAGGGTGTTGATGTCATTAGACCACACCCCTTCTCATTACAGAGATGCACATCACCTAATATGCTTAATTGGTAGTAGGCTTTCAAACCTATACAGCTTGGAGTAAGACAACATGCATAAAGAGGATGATGTGGTCAAAATACTCATTTGCCTAATAATTCTGCACTCCCTGTATTGATCAGCAAGTTTTTTACTTGGCACAGGTAATTTAATATTCTTTGTGGATAACCATACCATATCTTGAGGTTTGTATTCTGGAGATGGAATTCTCTTTTTGTCATAGTATTTTTTCTGAGTTTCTTTAGCAGTAATCAAATGGTTCTGTAAAGTTTCCATAACATCTTTCAAAGACTCAGTGTAATTGGAAACTGATGGAGCATGAGAACATGTAAGAGTATTTGGATAAGATCGTGGATGAAAACCATAAGTTGCATAAAAGGGAGAGACTTTTGTTGAGGTATTGATTGAATTATTATAAGCAAATTCTGCGCTAGGTAACCAGTCATACCAATCATCTTGTTGAGATGAAATGAAACATCTCAAGTACTGTTCGAGAGTTTGATTTAGGCTTTCTGTTTGACCATTTGAATGTGGATGGAAAGCAGTCGTTAGTCTGAGTGAGATTTGCAAAGTTTTACATAAGAATCTCCAAAATTTTGAAGTGAACTGACTTCCGCGGTCAGTTACAATGGATGCTGGTAAACCATGTAGTTTAACTACATGACTATGAAAGTATTTTGCAGTTGTAAAAGCAGTTGGTGTTCTTTTTAATGGGATTAAATGGGCCATTTTAGTTAAATGATCTACTACCACCATTATAGTGTTGTGACCATTTGAGATGGGTAAATCTACAATAAAGTCGATACCTATCATATCCCAAGGTTTTATGGGTATTGGTAAAGGTGTAAGGAGACCATAGGGCTTGTGGTGTTCCTTCTTTTTCTTAGCGCTGGTGTGACAATTTATCACATATGACTGAATGGTAGTTTTCATCTGAGGCCACAAGTATTCCCTGCTTACTAGTTCGGCTGTTTTTTCAATGCCTGGATGACCGGCCAAAGGGGAATCATGATGCTGTTGGATGATCTGGTTCCTTAGATTTGGTGGAACATATATCAATCCATTATTCATATATAGTCCAGATTCAGAATCTGGAGTACAAATTGGTGGAATATGAGAATCCAAATGTTGTGCTTGGAAAATGTCAGAAGTCTCTAAAACTGTAGCAGCAATGATTTTAGTTGGTGGAATGATATATGTATTAATATGAGAATCTTCTGTAGTTTCAAAAGATCGGGATAAAGCATCAGCTTTTACATTTTTTGTACCTGGTATATGAGTTAGTAAAAAATTAAACCTATCCAGGGAAAGAGCCCACCGTACCTGTCTTGAAGATAGAGTTTTATTTTTCTTCAAATATTGAAGGTTTTTATGATCAGTGAAAACCTGGAAAGGGATTGTAGTCCCCTCAAAGAGATGTCGCCAATGTTCCATTGCCGATTTCATCGCTAGCAATTCCTTATCGCCTATTGAATAATTGGACTCTGCAGGAGTTAATCTTCAAGAGTAATAAGCGATTGGATAAAGTTGATTATTTTGTTTTCCGGGTTGCATAAGTATAGCACCAATTCCAACATTTGAGGCATCCACCTCCAAGGTGTATGGCAAATCTGGATCAGGTATTCTCAAAATAGGAGCTGTTGTAAATTTCTCCTTTAATTTGTGAAAGGCTTGCTCAGCCTTAGAATCCCAAACAAATTTTTGTTTTCCTGTCAGACGGGTTAAAGGTTGTACTATGGTAGAATATTGATTAATGAATTTCCTGTAAAAATTTGAGAAACCTAGAAATCTTTGTAAAGATTTCAAAGTAGTTGGTGTTTGCCAATTGATTATGGCTGTTACCTTTTCTTGATCCATTTGAATGCCTTTGGGAGAAATTATATATCCCAAAAATTTAATGGTGTCTTTGTGAAACTGACATTTTTCCATTTTGGCGTACAACTGATGATCACGAAGAGTTGAGAGAACCCATCTTACATGTTTTCTATGGTCTTCTATTGTTTTAGAATAGATAGGAATATCGTCTAGATAGACAATAACGCACACATCCATGAGTTCTTTAAAGATTTCATTTATGAAGAACTGGAATGTGGCGGGGGCGTTCATTAAACCAAAGGGCATAACATTATATTGAAATAGCCCATATCTTGTTTTGAAAGCTGTCTTCCACTCATCTCCAGATTTCATACATATTAAATTGTATGCACCTTTTAGATCTAACTTGGTAAAGATGTTTGCACCAGTAAGGCGTTCAATTATTTCCGGGATGAGTGGTAATGGGTATCTATTTTTTATGGTGACAGCGTTTAGGGCTCGGTAATCTATTATTGGTCTGAGTGTGCCATCTTTATTTGTAACAAAAAAGATAGCAGAGGCAACTGGTGATGAAGAAGGGGATATGAAACCTTTTCTAAGGTTTTATCTAAATATTCTCTTAGATGATTTAATTCTTTTTGTGAGAGAGGAAATATTTTTCCTGATGGTATCTCTACCCCTGGTTTAGTGTCGATGGGGCAATCAAAATGCCTATGAGGTGGGAGTGTTTCAACGTTTTTAAGATTAAACACGTCATTGAAATCATGATATTCATGTGGTAATGTAGGACTTATGTGTCCAATGTTAACATATGGGTAACATGTCTTTTGACAATACTGTGAAGTGAAGGTGATTTTATTTTGGGACCAGTCTATGGATGGGTTATGTTTTTGTAACCACGGTAACCCAAGTACTATAGAGTGAATTGAACTAGGAATTATGTCAAATGTAAGAAACTCTTTGTGTCCATCTGGTGTGATGGTTAATAATGGTATTGTGTGGTGAGTGATAGGTCCCTTTAAAATATGTGTTCCATCTATTACCCTTACAAAGACAGGAGAGGATTTCTGCAGAATAGGTATTTTATTTTGTTTAACTATTGATTCAACAAGAAATAAACCATCAGCTCCAGAATCAATAATAGCTTCGTTCTGAAGTTGCTGACTGTCCCACTGTAAAGACAATATTAATGATAGGTGTGATGGGTTTTTGAATTTTTCACATGCACAATTAAGCGATAACTTACCCTTCTTTTGACGGGAAAGAATTGGACAGGAGGCAACATCATGATCTTTGTTTGCGCAATAGAGACAGAGATTAGCTGACCTTCTCCTTTGTTTTTCTTCCAAACTAAGAGGTCCACGAATGGTACCTATTTCCATTGGTATGGGAATCGTTTGGGTTTTATCTTGATAGGTTTGGAAAGATCTTTTGGGAGTGGTTTCATAAAAGTGTTTTTCAGTCTTCTTTTCGCGATACCTCCTATCCATTGCTATGCACAATTTGATTAGTGCATCCAAGCTTTCAGGGAAATCCACTCTAGACAGTTCATCTTTTAAATGTTCAGATAAGCCTAGGCGGAACTGATTTTTCAGGCTAACTGAGTTCCACTCTGAATCAGTAGCCCATAGCTGGAAGTCCGCTATGTAATCGTCCACTGGTCTTTTTCCCTGTTTAAGGGATCTTAATTTGTGTTCAGCGGTTTGCTGTTTATTAATATCATCATAAAGTATGGCCATTGTTTGAAAAAAGTTTTCAAGGGAATTTAGAATGGGGTCTTCTGATTCAAGAAATCTATCTGCCCACGCTCTGGGCTCTCCAGTGAGATAGGAGATAGCTGTAAAAACTTTGATCTTGTCAGAACGGTAGGTTCGTGGTTTTAGGGTGAATAGAAGTATACAAGCATTTTAATATTCACGAAATTTCGTGCGATCTCCAGCGAATGGAGTTGGAGGATTAATCTGTGGTTCAGGTGTCTCATTAGTTTTTTGGGTTACAAATTCATTTATTACTTGTTTTAGACTGCTGTTTTCATTTTTTAGTTTAATTAGTCCTTGAGCCAAAATTTCCACTTTTTGATTAAGTGAGGAGATCTGGTTGGCCATTTCTATTGGGTCCATGTTGTACCTAAAAATATGTGTCTGAGTATTAATATTTTTATGGGCTTGATTATTCTGTGAGAATACAGGTCTGAATTTCTACTTGTTAATATGTATTTTAATAATATAGTGATAGGAAATGTATGTATTCACAATCACCATTAATATCATATTTTAGATATAAGGTACCTGTGTGAATACAAATTTACTAGTGGATTTGTGCTTAATGTCACAAACTATTATTCTTCATAGTTGTGATAGACACTTTAAATAAATAATGTTAGATCAGACATAAGTTACGGAATGAGATTATGATGAAAAATGTAATACTGATAATGATATTATTAATTGGGGGTTCAGTGTTATATTGCGCAAATGAGGTTTGAATCATAGTATTCAGATAAAGATGTAAAATGATCACAAACAAATGGCAGAGACGTTTTACACATAAGTTCATTCAGTAATGCATTACCCTCAGATTATGTCCAAGCATGTTTTTTATAAAACCGTTGGTGCACATACCTTTGATGCAGTGGGTTAAAGTTTGCGAGAGGAAGCGTGTCTTACTTAAGTAATGGAGATCCGTGCGACTGTAGTGGAGACAGGAAAGCAGCGACTGAAGAAAGCAGCGGTTACCGTCTCTGGCGTGCTGCGCAGAGTATATGGGATAACGGAGATGACGTCAGCACCAGTCTGTGCGTCTGAATCTAGGCTGAAACAAATAGGGCTGCAGATTCACGCAGCTGCTAGCATAACAAGTTAAACACTCCTTGAAGTTAGGAGTTAGGTTAAGCAACAGTTAGGTTATTCCTTTTGAAAAAGGATATTGCAGCAAAAAGAAATAAATAAAAAATAAAAGTTAAGTTCAGCTCAGTATTAAAGATTGGCTTAATAAACCTAAGAATACAAAGAGACTAGTTGTAGTCTCAAATGCTCTTTAATAATCAAGCAATGTCTTCTGGGAAAAGTGGAGTTTAAATAGGATATGTTTGGGGAGGAGAACTTGTCTTAAAGGCACAGTGAAATGGCAATTGTTGACAGAGAGAGAGAGCAAAAGAGAGGGGGGGGAGAGCAAAAGAGATGGTGAGAGAGAGCAAAAGAAAGGGGGAGAGAGAGAGCAAAAGAGAGGGGGAGAGAGAGAGAGCAAAAGAGAGGGGGAGAGAGAGAGAGCAAAAGAGATGGTGAGAGAGAGCAAATGAGAGGGTGAGAGAGAGAAAGCACAAAAGACAGGGGGAGAGCGAGAGAGCAAAATAGAGGGGAAATAGTGAAAAATAGAAGGGGAGAGAGCAAAATAGAGGGGGATAGACAGAAAGCAAAAGAGAGGGGGAGAGAGAGCAAAAGAGAGGGGGAGAGAGAGAGCAAAAGAGAGGTGGAGATAGGGCAAAAGAGAGGGGAAGAGAGAGAGAGCAAAAGAGAGGGGAAGAGAGCAAAAGAGAGGGGAGAGAGAGCAAAAGAGAGGGGGAGAGATAGAGCGCAAAGAGGGGGAGAGAAAGTGAGTGCAAAGAAGGGGAGAGAGAGAGCGCTAAAGAGAGGGGGAGAGAGTGCAAAAGAGAGGGGAGAGAGAGAGTCACAAAAAGAGGGGGGAGAGAGAGAGAGCGCAAAACAGAGGGGGAGAGAGCACAAAAGAGAGGGAGAGAGAGAGAGCGCAAAAGAGAGGGGAGAGAGAGAGAGAGCGCAAAAGAGAGGGGGAGAGAGAGAGTCCAAAAGAGAGGGGGAAAGAGCACAAAAGAGACGAGGGAGACAGAGAGAGTGCAAAATAGAGGGTGAGAGAGAGCACAAAAGTGAGGGGGAGAGGGAGAGCAAAAGAAAGGGGGAGAGAGAGAGCAAAAGAGAGGGGGGAAGAGAGAGAGAGAGCAAAAGAAAGGGGGAGAGAGAGCAAAAGAGATGGTGAGAGTGAGCAAATGAGAGGGGGAGAGAGCAAAATAGAGGGGGAGAGACAGAGAGCAAAAGAGAGGGGGAGAGAGAGCAAAAGAGAGGGGGAGAGAGACAGCAAAAGAGAGGGGGAGAGAGGGCAAAAGAGAGGGGACGAGAGAGAGAGCAAAAGAGAGGGGAAGAGAGCAAAAGAAAGAGGGGAGAGAGAGAGAGCAAAAGATAGGGGGGGAGAGAGAGAGAGCGCAAAAGAGAGGGGGAGAGAGAGAGCACAAAAGAGGGGGAGAGAGAGCAAGTGCAAAGAGGGGGAGAGAGAGAGCGCAAAAGAGAGGGGGGAGAGAGCGTGCAAAAGAGAGGGGGAGAGAGACACAAAAAGAGGGGGGAGAGAGAGAGAGCAAAAGAGAGGGGGAGAGAGAGCACAAAAGAGAGGGGGAGAGAGTGCAAAATAGAGGGGAGAGAGAGAGCGCAAAAGAGAGGGAGAGAGATAGAGTCCAAAAGAGAGGGGGGAGAGAGCACAAAAAAGAGGAGGGAGAGAGAGAGAGTGCAAAAGAGAGGGTGAGAGAGCACAAAAGAGAGGGGGAGAGATCAATAGAAAGGGGGAGAGAGAGCAACAAAGAGGGGGAAAGAGAGAGAGAGCAAAAGAGAGGGGGAGAGAGAGCAAAAGAGATGGTGAGAGAGAGCAAAAGCGAGGATGGGAGAGAAAAAGCACAAAAGATGGGGGGAGAGAGATAGAGCAAAATAGATGGAAAAGAGTGCAAAATAGAGGGGGAGAAAGCAAAATAGACGGGGAGAGACATAGAGCAAAAGAGAGGCAAAAGAGAGGGGTGAGAGAAAGCAAAAGAGAAGTGGGAGAGAGAGCAAAATAGAGGGGGAGAGAGAGAGAAATACAGGGGGAGAGAGCACAAAAGAGAGGGAAGAGAGAGCAAAAGAGAGGGGGAGAGACAGAGCAAAAGAGAGGGGGCAGATGAGCAAAAAAGAGAGGGGAGAGCAAAAGAGGGGGGAGAGAGAGGAATAGAGAGGGGAGAGAGCACAAAATAGAGGGGGCGAGAGAGAGTAAAAGAGAGGGGGGAAAGCAAAAGAGAGGGGAGATAAAGCAAAGGAGAAGGGGGAGAGAGAGCAAAAGAGAGGGGGGGGAGAGAGAGCAAAAGAGAGGGGGAGAGAAAGCAAAAGAGAGGGGAGAGAGAGCAAAAGAGAGGAGGCAGAGTGCAAAACAGAGTGGGAGAGAGAGCAAAAGAGAGGTGGAGAGAGAGAAAGCAAAAGGGAGGGTGGAAATAGAGAGCAAAAGAGAGGGGGGAGAAAGAGCGCAAAAGAGAGGGGGCAGAGAGAGCAAAAGAGAGGAGGGAGAGAGAGCAAAAGAGAGGGGGGATAGAGAGAGCAAAAGAGAGGGGGGAGAGAGAGTAAAAGAGAGGGCTAGAGAGAAAGCAAAAGAGAGGAGGAGAGAGCGCAAAAGAGAGGGGGAGAGAGAGCAAAAGAGAAGGGAGAGAGAAAGAGAGAGAGAGAGAGAGCAAAAGAAAGGGGGAGAGAGAGAGAGCAAAAGAGATGGTGAGAGAGAGCAAATGAGAGGGGGAGAGAGCAAAATAGAGGGGGAGAGACAGAGAGCAAAAGAGAGGGGGAGAGAGACAGCAAATGAGAGGGGGAGAGAGGGCAAAAGAGAGGGGAAGAGAGAGAGAGCAAAAGAGAGGGGAAGAGAGCAAAAGAGAGGGTGGAGAGAGAGAGAGCAAAAGAGAGGGGGAGAGAGAGAGAGCGCAAAAGAGAGGGGGAGAGAGAGAGCACAAAAGAGGGGGAGAGAGAGAGCGCAAAAGAGAGGGGGGAGAGAGAGTGCAAAAGAGAGGGGGATAGAGACACAAATAGAGGGGGGAGAGAGAGAGAGCAAAAGAGAGGGGGAGAGAGAGCACAAAAGAGAGGGGGAGAGAGCGCAAAATAGAGGGGAGAGAGAGAGCGCAAAAGAGAGGGGGAGAGATAGAGTCCAAAAGAGAGGGGGGAGAGAGCACAAAAAAGAGGAGGGAGAGAGAGAGTGCAAAAGAGAGGGTGAGAGAGCACAAAAGAGAGGGGGAGAGAGCAATAGAAAGGGGGAGAGAGAGCAACAAAGAGGGGGAAAGAGAGAGAGAGCAAAAGATAGTGGGAGAGAGAGCAAAAGAGATGGTGAGAGAGAGAGAGCAAAAGCGAGGGTGGGAGAGAGAAAGCACAAAAGATAGGGGGAGAGAGATAGAGCAAAAGAGATGGAAAAGAGTGCAAAATAGAGGGGGGGAAAGCAAAATAGAGGGGGAGAGACATAGAGCAAAAGAGAGGGGTGAGAGAGAGCAAAAGAGAAGTGGGAGAGAGAGCAAAATAGAGGGGGAGAGAGAGAGAAATAGAGAGGGTGAGAGAGAAAGCACAAAAGAAAGGGGGGAGAGAGAGCAATAGAGAGGGGGAGAAAGCACAAAAGAGAGGGGGAGAGAGTGCAAAAGACAGGGGGAGAGAGCACAAAAGAGAGGGAAGAGAGAGCAAAAGAGAGGGGGAGAGACAGAGCAAAAGAGATGGTGAGAGAGAGAGAGCAAAAGCGAGGATGGGAGAGAGAAAGCACAAAAGATGGGGGGAGAGAGATAGAGCAAAATAGATGGAAAAGAGTGCAAAATAGAGGGGGAGAAAGCAAAATAGACGGGGAGAGACATAGAGCAAAAGAGAGGGGTGAGAGAGAGCAAAAGAGAAGTGGGAAAGAGAGCAAAATAGAGGGGGAGAGAGAGAGAAATACAGGGGGAGAGAGCACAAAAGAGAGGGAAGAGAGAGCAAAAGAGAGGGGGAGAGACAGAGCAAAAGAGAGGGGGGAGATGAGCAAAAAAGAGAGGGGAGAGCAAAAGAGGGGGGAGAGAGAGGAATAGAGAGGGGAGAGAGCACAAAATAGAGGGGGAGAGAGAGTAAAAGAGAGGGGGAAAGCAAAAGAGAGGGGGATAGAGCAAAGGAGAAGGGGGAGAAAGAGCAAAAGAGAGGGGGAGAGAGAGCAAAAGAGAGGGGGAGAGAGAGCAAAAGAGAGGGGAGAGAGAGCAAAAGAGAGGAGGGAGAGTGCAAAACAGAGTGGGAGAGAGAGCAAAAGAGAGGTGGAGAGAGAGAGAGAGAGAGAGAGAGCAAAAGGGAGGGTGGAAATAGAGAGCAAAAGAGAGGGGGGAGAAAGAGCACAAAAGAGAGGGGGCAGAGATAGCAAAAGAGTGGAGGGAGAGAGAGCAAAAGAGAGAGGGGATAGAGAGAGCAAAAGATAGGGGGGAAAGAGAGTAAAAGAGAGGGCTAGAGAGAGAGCAAAAGAGAGGAGGAGAGAGCGCAAAAGAGAGGGGGAGAGAGAGCAAAAGAGAAGGGAGAGAGAAAGAGAGAGAGAGAGAGAGAGAGAGAGAGAGAGAGCAAAAGAGAGGGGGGAGAGGGCAAAAGAGAGGGGGGAGAGGGCAAAAGAGGGGGGAGAGAGAGCAAAAAGAGGGGGGAGAGAGAGCAAAAGATAGGAGGGAGAGAGAGAGCAAGAGAGGGGGAGAGAGCAAAGGAGATAGGGGAGACAGAGCAAAAGAGAAGGGGGAGAGAGAGCAAAAGTGAAGGGGAGGGAGAGAGTAAAAGAGAGGGGAGAGAGAAAGAGCAAAACAGAGGGGAGAGAGAGAGCAAAAGAGAGGAGGAGAGAGCGCAAAAGAGAGGGGGAGAGAGAGCAAAAGAGAAGGGAGAGAGAAAGAGAGAGAGAGAGGGGGGGAGAGAGAGTAAAAGAGAGGGCTAGAGAGAGAGCAAAAGAGAGGAGGAGAGAGAGCAAAAGAGAGGGGGGAGAGGGCAAAAGAGAGGGGGAGAGGGCAAAAGAGGGGGGAGAGAGAGCAAAAGAGGGGGGAGAGAGAGCAAAAGATAGGAGGGAGAGAGAGAGCAAGAGAGGGGGGAGAGAGCAAAGGAGATAGGGGAGACAGAGCAAAAGAGAAGGGGGAGAGAGAGCAAAAGTGAAGGGGAGGGAGAGAGTAAAAGAGAGGGGAGAGAGAAAGAGCAAAACAGAGGGGAGAGAGAGAGCAAAAGTGAAGGGGAGGGAGAGAGCAAAAGATAGGGGGAAGAGAGAGCAAAATAAAGGGGGAGAGAGAGCAAAAGAGAGAGCAAAAGAGAGTGGGAGAGAGAGAGCAAAAGAGAGGGGGAGAGGGCAAAAGAGGGGGGAGAGAGAGCAAAAGAGGGGGGAGAGAGAGCAAAAGAGAGGAAGGAGAGAGAGAGCAAGAGAGGGGGAGAGAGAGCAAAGCAGATAGGGGAGACAGAGCAAAAGAGAAGGAGGAGAGAGAGCAAAAGGGGTGGTGAAAGAATCCACCTGGATGGATTCTTTCACCAGCCTGCCTTTTTCGGAATCCACTTGGAGGCAGCGTAAGCTGAATACAGGTGGATTCCAAAAAAGGCAAGGTGATGAAAAAATCCATCTGGATGCACCGTAAACTGCATCCAGGTGAATTCCGAAAATATAAGGGTGGTGAAAGAATCCACCTGGATGCAGCATAAGCGTAAGTGGTTCCGTCACCACAATAGAGTGCCCTTCCAAAAATGGCAGGGTGGTTCGGTGGTTTCGTCACCACATTAGACTGCCCTCTGGGCAGGCTTTCCCATTAGTTATAAATGTAACTGTTCTTTGTAATGTATTTTTGATGTGTTTTGTGCAACTTTTTATTTTTGGAAAACAGTTAACCAGAGCTCTAAGATTGCGGTAAGGATTAAAGTGTGAATTGTGATTGCGCTAGCTCAACTTGTCATATAAGTGCAATTAAAATGCGTCGCAAAAACACAATATTGCCTGTTTGTGCAGCAAAGATAAGCTTTTTCAATTAGGTGAAAATTACATTTTAAGTGGAAAGGGGACAGGACTGTTAAGTTAGCTAAAAAAAGTGAAAGTGTTTTTTTTGACAGTTTGTAATATCTCTGTAGATTAATTCAATGCAAAAAAACTAGTGGAAGTTTTGTAATGAGGAATGAGAAACAAAAACATGTAAAAATCGATTTTTAAACTAATTGTATTCTCCTAAATTGAAAAAAAAATTGTGGAAAACAATTTATACAGCTTTGCTACTAGATTGGAATGCACCACAAAATAAAGTTTTGAAATAAAATGGATTGAGCATTTTGCATTTGTGGAGTAACACCATTTTTAAATTTGTGACAAAAATCACTTTATATTATTATTCAATGTCAAATTTTTGTCTTGTAGGCAACAAAATATTTAGTGCAAAACTTAATCATGTTCTTGCTGGAAACATTTCCATTGCCAGCTGTGTAACCTGTCAACTAACAACATTTTGAAACACTTGTGCTGCAAATTTAATAAAATCATATTCCATATGATATATTTTTATAACTACGTAGCCAAAGTTGAATATTTATGTTGAGATATCTCATAAAGTAAAAAATAATAACTTGATATACAATATCTAAAAACACATTTAATTGAGTTAAAGTGTCATTATACTGCTAAGTTCAAATACAATAGCATAGTTGCTACTCACTATGCTGTTGTTTTTTGATCCTGTGCCTGCAGCTGTCTTCAAAGCTATTCTAATATTTTAAGCCTTTAAAGGGCTGTTTAGTGATGTTTTGCAACTTCACGCTAGGTACCTCCATCTTGGAATTTAAAGGGACATGAAACCCAAAATTCTTTCATGATTCAGAAAGAGCATGCCATTTTAACAATTTTCTTTGTTTTCTGCATATTTTGTTAAAAAGCAGGGTCATACGCTTTAACCCCTTAATGACAACTGACGTACCAGGTACGTCATGCAAAAACGAACTGTTAATGACAATAGACGTACCTGGTACGTCAGTTGTCTAACAGAGTGCTGGAAGTGATCACAATCGCTTCCAGCAGCTCTGAGGGTATTGCAGTGATGCCTCGATATGGAGGCATCCTGCAATACCCCTTTACAAGTCTCTGATGCAGAAAGAGCCACTCTGTGGCCTTCTCTGCACCGGTAGCGATGGTGCCGTTGTCCGGGTGGGAGGAGGGAGCGTGTGCGCGCGTGCCCGATGCGCGCACGCGTGCACAGGGGTGCGTGTGCACGAGGGGCGTGTGCACGGGTCGCGCGTGCACGTGCACACATTAGCCACACTGACACCAATGAAGGAAGGAAGGGGAAAAAAAGTATTTTTATTTTTTTTACATATAAAAGGATTTGGGACGGGGAGGGGTGGGGGTATTGTGGGGGGGCTGCTACACTACAGAAATAATAAAAAATAAAAAAGTTATAAATAAAATTAAAATACTTTGGTTTGTGGGGCCAAACTGGGTACTGGCAGACAGCTGCCAGTACCCAAGATGGCGGTAATTAGGTAGGGGAGAGGGTTAGAGAGCTGGAGGGGGGGATCAGGGAGGTTGGTGCTAAGGCAGGGGTCCATCACAACTAAAATACTAAAATATTTTATTATTTTTATTTAAAAAAAAAAAAAAAAACCTCTTTTATTTAGTACTGGCAGACAACAATTGTGGGGTGGGGGAGGGAAGAGAGCTGTTTGGGAGGGATCAGGGGGTGGGATGTGTCAGGTGGGAGGCTAAAATTAACCCTGCAAGCTCCCTACAAGCTACCTAATTTAACCCCTTCACTGCTGGGCATAATTCACGTGTAATTCAGCTCTTTTGCCTGTAAAAAAAAACACATACAATACCCCCCCCCAACATTACAACCCACCACCCACATACCCCTAATCTAACCCAAAACCCCCTTAAATAAACCTAACACTAAGCCCCTGAAGATCTTCCTACCTTATCTTCACTATACCAGGTTCACCGATCGATCCAGAAGAGCTCCTCCGATGTCCTGATCCAAGCCCAAGCAGGGGGCTGAAGATGTCCATGATTCGGCTGAAGTCATCATCCAAGCGGGAGCTGAAGAGGTCCATGATCCGGCTGAAGTCATCATCCAAGCGGGAGCTGAAGAGGTCCATGATCCGGCTGAAGTCTTCTATCAACGGCATTTTCAATCTTCTTTCTTCTGGATCCATCTTGAAGACCTCCGACGCGGAACATCCTGCTGGCCCGACGGACTACCGACGAATGAAGGCTCCTTTAAGGGACGTCATCCAAGATGGCGTCCCTCGAATTCCGATTGGCTGATAGGATTCTATCAGCCAATCGGAATTAAGGAAGGAAAATTCTGATTGGCTGATGGAATCAGCCAATCAGAATCAAGTTCAATCCGATTGGCTGATCCGATCAGCCAATCAGATTGAGCTCACATTCTATTGGCTGTTCCGATCTTCAGGGGCTTAGTGTTAGGTTTATTTAAGGGGGTTTTGGGTTAGATTAGGGGTATGTGGGTGGTGGGTTGTAATGTTGGGGGGGGGTATTGTATGTGTTTTTTTTACAGGCAAAAGAGCTGAATTCTTAGGGGCATGCCCCGCAAAGGGCCCTGTTCAGGGCTGGTAAGGTAAAAGAGCTTTGAACTTTAGTAATTTAGAATAGGGTAGGGCATTTTTTTATTTTGGGGGTCTTTGTTATTTTATTAGGGGGCTTAGAGTAGGTGTAATTAGTTTAAAATTGTTGTAATATTTTTCTGATGTTTGTAAATATTTTTTTATTTTTTGTAACTTAGTTCTTTTTTATTTTTTGTACTTTAGTTAGTTTATTTCATTGTATTTATTTGTAGATATTGTATTTAATTAATGTATTGATAGTGTAGTGTTAGGTTTAATTGTAGGTAATTGTAGGTATTTTATTTAATTAATTTATTGATAGTGTAGTGTTAGGTTTAATTGTAACTTAGGTTAGGATTTATTTTACAGGTAATTTTGTAATTATTTTAACTATTTTAGCTATTGTACCTGGTTAAAATAAATACAAAGTTACCTGTAAAATAAATATAAATCCTAAAATAGCTATAATATAAATATAATTTATATTGTAGCTATATTAGGATTTATTTTACAGGTAAGTATTTAGCTTTAAATAGGAATAATTTATTTAATAAGAGTTAATTTATTTCGTTAGATTTAAATTATATTTAACTTAGGGGGGTGTTAGTGTTAGGGTTAGACTTAGCTTTAGGGGTTAATAAATTTATTAGAATAGCGGTGAGCTCCAGTCGGCAGATTAGGGGTTAATGTTTGAAGTTAGGTGTCGGCGATGTTAGGGAGGGCAGATTAGGGGTTAATACTATTTATAATAGGGTTAGTGAGGCGGGAGTGAGGTGGATTAGGGGTTAATAACTTTATTATAGTAGCGGTGGGGTCCGCTCGGCAGATTAGAGGTTAATAAGTGTAGGCAGGTGGAGGCGACGTTGAGGGGGCAGATTAGGGGTTTATAAATATAATATAGGGGTCGGCGGTGTTAGGGGCAGCAGATTAAGGGTACATAAATATAACGTAGGTGGCGGTCGGCAGATTAGGGGTTAATTATTGTAGGTAGCTGGCGGCGACGTTGTGGGGGGCAGGTTAGGGGTTAATAAATATAATATAGGGGTCGGCGGTGTTAGGGGCAGCAGATTAGGGGTACATAAGTATAACGTAGGTGGCGGTCGGCATATTAGGGGTTAAAAATATTTAATCGAGTGGCGGCGATGTGGGGGGACCTCGGTTTAGGGGTACATAGGTACTTTATGGGTGTTAGTGTACTTTAGAGCACAGTAGTTAAGAGCTTTATGAACCGGCGTTAGCCCAGAAAGCTCTTAACTGCTGACTTTTTTCTGCGGCTGGAGTTTTGTCGTTAGAATTCTAACGCTCACTTCAGACACGACTCTAAATACCGGAGTTAGAAAGATCCCATTGAAAAGATAGGATACGCAATTGACGTAAGGGGATCTGCGGTATGGAAAAGTCGCGGCTGAAAAGTGAGCGTTAGACCCTTTCCTGACTGACTCCAAATACCGGCGGTAGCCTAAAACCAGCGTTAGGAGCCTCTAACGCTGGTTTTCACGGCTACCGCCAAACTCCAAATCTAGGCCTAAGAAAGGGGAGATTACCTTCTTTTGAAAAAATTAGTCATTTGTTTGCTTTGGATAAATTTGAGGGCCTTGAGAAATTGTAAGCACCTGCCTCACTGACCTCTGATAAACAATGCATAAATATTTGAGTGATATTCCTTTAGTGCTGTCCCTCTTTCTCTGCTCCTAGTTGTTTGTCCATTAAATAGATACTCATAGAGTCATACGTCCATACAATCCATACAGCAAATTCATTGACAAGAACAGGTATATTAAAAGTGCAATTAAATTTATTTGATCATTTAAAGTATAGTGATTCAGTGTAGTAAATGGAACATTCCTCAGGGACTTTATTTGCCTTTAGCAAGGTTTATTATGTAAGTTCAGAACAAACTCATTTGTAAAATGAGAAAACGGAAAGTATTTAAAGGACATTGTCAAAGTCAGTCTATAAAATTGTAACATCATTAACATAAACTTTAGAAGCAAATAATTTGGAACAATAGTATGGTGTCCTCTGTAATGATCATATTATCTCAATCTCTTTAGTGACAAATGGAGGTGATATCTTACTTTAGGTAGCAGCACTATTACTTCGTGGATGAAATGAAATTAAAATGTTTAGTAAAAATGTTGATTAACTTTTTATATAGTAATATGTTGGGGGTTTTTTTGCTATTTTTTATATATACAGTAATACAAGTTTATATAAGTAATATATGTAGCTATTATCATCATATAGTGTATTTTGTTTAAGGATATACAAAAAACACATTTGATTGCCTACATAATGCTCTTGTTTTTTTTTTTGTTTTTTTTTTTACCATTGACCATTTTTTGTCTTACTTACAAACTATACATGTTACTCTAGGGCGTTTAAATCACTCTCCCGAATTGATCTCATACTAACTAGTGAGAGCTTATACAAAATCGGAGCAAAAGCTTCAATTTCTGAAACATGTATTTCAGACCACGCTCCTATAATGCTAGATATTCCAAATAAAAATTTTCATACAAGATCAACACGCTTTTTTTATCCAAATTATCTAAACTCAAACCCCAAATTTAATAATTGGTTGAAAACTAAAGTTGAGGAGTACTTTCAATTTAATATCGGCTCAGTGTAAAATTTTGCGATAATATGGGAAACTGCAAAGGCAGTGATAAGGGGGGATATAATCGCATACGTGGCTAAATTTAAAAAAGGTCTGAGACAAAGAGAAAGAGAAGTGATAGCGGCCGTAACTTATGCCTATAATAGATACTTAAATATCTCTTCAATTGACAACTGGAGAAGGTACTTAAAGGTAAAAAATGAACGTGATACATTCTTAATTTCCAGTACCTCCCATGCTGACTTAAAATACCAGGCAAATCTATTTAAATATGGTAACAAATCAGGTAGACTACTTTCTAAACTTTAAACTTAAATTAAACTCTGAGATCTTAGAGAGTGAAATTAACCAAGCAATTCAAGCACTCAAATCTACAAAAGCCCCAGGCCCAGATGCACTCCCAAATGAGTTATATAAAAAGTTAGCCCCCACCCTTGCTCCACATTTGACAAAACTTTTCAATTCATATTACATAGATAATTTGGCAATCTCTTGTAATTTTGAGGCGTCTCAAACTATTCTCATACTCAAACCAGGGAAAGATCCTAGTAAGAAAGAGTCATATTGGCCTATTGCCCTCCTAAATTCGGATTATAAAATATTTATGGCCATTTTAGCCAAAAGATTACAAGCGGGACTAGCAGAAATCATTCATAAAGATCAAGCTGGGTTTCTTTACAACCGGAACTCCTCAGCTAAGATAAGACAGTTACTACTTATCACTGATTATTTTAAAAATCAAGCTTAACAACAGGGGATTGACCAATCTAACGCAGTAGTTATAGCTATAGACGCAGAAAAAGCATTTGACAGAGTGAACCATGATCACATCTTGAATACGCTATTTCGATTTGGATTTAATAACAATTTCCCAAATCTAATTAAAAGACTACATGCTCAATCCTACACTAATGTAATAGTTAATGGGATAGAACAGAAAACGATTAAAATAGAGAGAGGGACGCGGCAGGGGTGCCCACTTTCACCACTACTATTTGATTTGGCAATTGAGCCTTTTGCAATTAAAATCAGAAAACATATTGACGGCATAAAGATTAATAAAAAAGAGGTGAAACTGGCACTTTATGCTGATGATATCTTAATATACATGGCTAACACCCATCTAAACATACCTAAGCTCATGAACATAATCAATTTATTTGGCAAATTCTCTGGCTATAAAGTCAACTACTCAAAATCTGAATTATTGTGGCTGAAAAAAGCAAAGAGCTCTCTGGTAAAAACTCCCTTTAAGGAAGTCACAGAGGCATTTAGATATCTTGGGATTATGATATCGGCCGACCCACAAAACTGGTACTCGCTGAACGTTCCTCCCATTCTATCACAAATCATTAATCATATGAAAAATTGGCAAGATCTACCCCTATCAATATCGGGTAGAATAGCACTGTTTAAGATGGTGCTATTGCCCAAAATTTTATATATTATGCAAAATCTTCCTATCTTATTGAAATCCCATGACCTAAAGAAACTTAACACATCAATTTGTCAATTTATTTGGCAATTAAAGAAACCAAGAATATCAACACGCAAGCTATCGCTATCTAAACAAGCCCTTGGTCTAGCCCTGACTTACGCATATACAATTTAGATTTTCTTAGTCGCATTGTAGTTGAGTGGATAACAGAATCTGACTATTTTAAAGATAATACACTAGAAGCTAATATGGTATATCCCTTCTCCCCTATTAGCTTAGTTCATATAGATCTTAAACTAATTCCAACCCAAGTAAAAGCTTTTAAATCAATCTATGTAATATTACAGGCTTGGAAAAAGATGGGGATACAGGCAGGTATAAATATAAATATTCCAAAGCTGCAGACGTTTATAGGGAATCCAGAATATCAAGAAGGAACACAATCAACTATATTAAAAAACTGGCAAAGGAAAGGTCTCCAGTATGTATCTCAACTTATTAATCCAACAACAGGGGTTATTCGTTCCTTTGAAGATTTGAAACAAGAATTTGATCTCAGCAACAGAGATTTTTTTGCATTCTTACAGGCAAGACATTATGCTCAATATCTAATAAATACATTCCCAGGGAGATGGTCATGGGGTAAAATTGAGAGCTGGCCGATACTGGTCAAGGCAGGTCATCATTTTATCTCTACCTGGTACGCTTACTTAATATCACAGTTTGAAAGATCTAACTCAGAAAATATAACTCTTAAATGGTCAAATCTCTTATCAGATAATATAGATCAAAAATTACATGTAACACGATCAGTACAATTGCTCTTTCAACCACAATTTCGGAGACCTGGAGAGAGGCCCATTTAAAATTAATCTATCAAACTTATTACACACCAAATAAAGGAACCAGATGGAAAAATAAAAACTTTAATAAATGTCCAAAATGTAGTCTCCCGGCTGCAAACTTGCTCCATATGATTTGGGAATGCCCCAAAATAAAACAATATTGGAATAGAATAGAATTTTGGATGATTAATATCCTTAAAATATCTGTGGATAGATTCACTCCAAAAGATATAATATTTCTGATAGACCCAAAAATTCCCCGAAATGAAACTAAGATAATAAATTTAATTATTCTGGCAGCCAGATATCAAATATTCAAGAACTGGAAGAGTAAATTCTCCCCAACAATAACAGAAATTAAGAATTACTTAAAAAAAACAATTAATAATTGAGCAAATGACTACAGACCTGAACTCAGAGAAGGAAATATGCAACTTCTTTAAAAAATGGTCTAAATTTATTAGAATATTTTCACCTAGAGAAATTGATTATCTAATTTTTCCAATTAGAAACACTGAAATCGTGTTGTTGGATATCTGGTAAAAATAGAAAGGGATGGGTGGGGGTGGAGGGGATTGGGAGAGGGGGTCTCCTCCCCTTTTTTTCTTTCTCCTTTTTTTTTTTTTTTTTTTTTTCCCTCTCTTGCTTGTACTGCCGATACCTGATGTGTCTCTGTACTATATTGGGCCTTAGTCTCAAATATATTACTGATATCGGAATATACTTAAATGTAGCAGGGCATGTAAAACAAGAACTTTTGAAGTTAAAATTGAGGATTCCTTTAGATAATTATTGTCCAGGATATCTTGGGTTGGGGTCTTCCTTATTATTATATAGATGGTTTAGGCCTATGAATACAAGGAATGTCGGAAATTCCCTGTAAACTGTCTATGTCAATTTATATATCGAAATATATGTTTGTTTTTTCTGTTATATTTTGTAAGAAAAACCAATAAAAAATATAAAAATAAAAAATGTTGATTAACTTTTTATATAGTAGTATGTTGGGGTTTTTTTGCTATTTTTTATATATACAGTAATACAAGTTTATATAAGTAATATATGTAGCTATTATCATCATATAGTGTATTTTGTTTAAGGATATACAAAAAACACATTTGATAATGCTCTTTTGTTTTTTTGTTTTTTTTTACCATTGACCATTTTTTGTCTTACTTTTGAGCACCTGTATGTTTTGACATCATTAGCAACCTTGTACATCTCAGAAAACAAACAAAAAACTATCCTCTAATAAATATTTTTTTGTTCTCCATTTCCAGTAAGCTTCACTTATGCCAAATAATCTGCAGACATGTATTTGAGTAAGACAAGCTGTATACTGCTAGGGTCCAAAAACACGACAACCTTACATGCCGTCATGGAGACATGTTTATTGCCCTTCAGCATAAGTTTTGGGTGTTGCAATAAAAAGCACACATTACTTTGCAAACACTTTATTTTACGGCTGACTTCTGAGAAGACATCCATAGCTAACTTTGATTATGGAGCCACAACAATTTTGGTGCTCATAATAAGTTTGACACAGGAGTTCCTGCAGCTAACACAAAACTACCATATACATTGCCCCTGCCATGCCTTGTTAGTGTTAGAATAATTTGCTGTGCCTGGATCAATAGGTCCTCTCTGACTGATATTCTACCTTATATTGCCATCCTGTGTTCCACCATGCAGAAAGTGAACCCACAGGGGAGTGGTAGGTTTTTAAGGTCACAAACCCTTGGCCCAGCAATCTGGATAAGTACTGGATCTAAACTAAAGTATTCATTATTGTTTTCAGTATAGAACATATGAGTACTAGTATAGATACTGAAGCATTAGTTATAACTTAGAGGATAGATTAGATTGCACAGAGATGTAGCAGAAATTAATGAGAGGCTAAATGGCTGTGCTGGATAATGAACTGCAGAATCCTGCAGAAGAATATATGTCTATATGTCTTATGGTTGTGAATACTGATGCTAAAATAGAGTGCTAAAATAACTTAAATCAGGCTAGGAGAAAACAGCAACCACTGGAGAAAAATAAACTCTTATTAATGAGGGCTGGTAAAGATAGATGAAACATTTCCTAGAAACAAGTATATTTGTAAACTGCAGCAGACAGGAGAGATACAGGAACAAACAGAAACTTGGAAAATGTTTTCTATACTAGTGAGCTTCAGGCAGTGAAGAAAATCAAGAAAAACAGAAAGTTGTAAAGAAGTATTTTTGCAAGCTGTAGACAAACAGGAGAGAAAGTTATAGACACAGACACCACATAGGCAGGGCTCACGTAGAAAGACTGGCGCACTTTGGCTTAGTCTAAAAAAAAAAACATATTATATATAAATAGTATGAGATTGTAAGATAAAATGTTTAAATATTATTTATTATATTTTTGAAATATGCTGTCATTGTTTATTTTTCCCCTTTTGTTATAATTTAACTTGTTGGTTTTCTAAATTGCACTGAGTTTCTAAAATGTAATAGGTATCGCCATGCTTTAACTTAAGTTCCCCACGTATCTTTCCTTCCTACTGAGGACAGTTAGTGACAGGTATAAAACAGGAAATAAAAGAGATTACACAAACAAGGCTGTATGGAATAAAGGATTTCCACACAGCCTTGTTTGCACAAACGGAGATAAATAAGACAAACATTTAAATCATAATTATGTCCATTAATTTACAGAAACAAAAGTACATTATAGAAACTAAACCTTCACACTTATTTGTTCAATATTTAAACAAATAATATAATTGTAAAAAAAAATACATCTACCTTCTAAGGCTAATCTTTGCTTTGAATACATCACTAAATCTAGCTTGTATTTACTGTTTTAATATTCCTTTAAGTAGATAGATTAAAGTACAATCAGGTACATTTTAATGAGATCTGCTAAGGCAACACCCAAGTAACATTGGGGCCAGTTTATCATTACCCGAATGGGGCCGTATACCCCTGTTTCTGCACAAGCCTTCAGGCTTGCTGGAAACAGGAGTTAAGAAGCAGCGGTTTTAAGACCGCTCCTCCCTAACTCATACACCTCCTCTGAGGCGGTGGACATCAATCCGCCTGATCTCATACTATCGGGTTAAATGACACCGCCTGCTAGCGGGCAATTGGCTGCAAATCTGCAGGGGGCGGCATTGCACAAGCAGTTCACCAGAACTGCTTGTGTAATAATATATGCCGACAGCGTATGCTGTTGACATTTGTCAATGTCTGGCAGATATGATATGCTACAGCGGATCATGTCCACCAGACACTTGATAAATCGGCCCCATCAGGTTTTTTCTGAAGAAAGTGAATGTAAAGGAGAGCTGTTTCCAGTTCTTGTTACAAGCATTTAATATTCATATTTAATTTCTTTAAAATCTAAGAGCCTGGAATTCAAAACCTCATTGCTCAGTTGAGATATTCTAACAAGTCTCATCGGTATGGAGAGGCCCTTAAAATAAATTTTAGAAACACATATTTTATCTAGACAAATGTTTATGTTGCTATGTAGTGTTCTTTATGAGAAACAAAGATTCCTACATTGCAATAAAAGGAGGCCCATTTATCAAGCTCCGAACGGAGCTTGTGGGCCCGTGTTTCTGGCGAGTCGTCAGACTCGCCAGAAACAGCAGTTATGAAGCAGCGGTCTAAAGGCCATTGCTACATAACCCTGTCTGCCTGCTCTGAGGAGGCGGACAGGAATCGCCGGAAATCAACCTGATCGAGTACGATCGGGTTGATTGACACCTCCCTGCTGGTGGACGATTGGCCGCGAGTCAGCAGGGGGTGGCGTTGCACCAGCAGCTCTTGTGAGCTACTGGTGAAATGTTAAATGCGGAGAGTGTATTGCTCTCCGCATTCAGCGAGGTCTTGCGGACCTGATCCGCACTGTCGGATCAGGTCTGCAAGACCTTTAATAAATAGGCCCCAAGGTCTAAAAAAACAAACAAAGATTTTCTGTGATTTCTCTCTATGCTGGCTGGATTTTGAATATCAGGGCCTAGGCCACCTATGGCACCAGGAGTAATGGGCAAAGCTAATGCTGTTTCAGCAATTAACCACCATAACAAAATCAGTGCAGGGGTTACAGGCTGGGTAGTTTCATCGACTTCAGAGATACGAAGGAAAATAGGTTCAAGCAGCTTCAAATTCTAATTTTCCTCCACCTGAAACTGATCCTAATCCAGCAGATCTAGTTGCTTCACTTGCATGTGTTATACTGTTCCCTGCTTATAGTCTGGCACTAATCATGCATACTTGTAACTTCACTCTTTATATGAAAAATGCAAAGCACATCCATTATATCTTTGATGACACAACTTGGAATGCCCATACGCTACTTGAACAATTTCCTATTGACCTGCCCAAATATATAAAAAATGAAATGACACATGTGGTCCTCTTTCCATTGTAGGAGATATGATCATGTTAGTGACACAGATATATCACAAATTAAAAAAGAGATGGCAAGAAAGATTTACTTCCCAGTTCACCCTCCATTAGCCAAGTCATTTTATCTCCATCTTCTATATCTTCCACTACAGTTTCTAAGAAAGGTTGATACATGTAGGGCCATTGGTGACTTGGCCATCGGTAAGTAGTGGAACACAACAGAAGTAAAGATTTGTGGCAAATCTGCCATCTCTTTTATTCTTTTTTATTTATAATGGGTTGCTAAATATTTAGGAATGAAGGATATAATTTTATGGGATTGTTTCTTGATTCTACTCTAGCTGGTAACATTAAAACTATAGAAATTTCTAATACAATAGATATTGTACCCTCTATTGTTCTTAGGTATCTCTTGTATTATCCAACTGTTATTTGAGATTAAAGGAACCTTTATCTTCCTACTCTCTAAGGAAAAATATCTCTTATCAGTTATCAGTTATCAGTTATCTCTTAAAAATATCTCTTATCAGTTACCTACTAGATGCCAGTATGATTACCATTCAATTTGTTACCTGCTACTCCAATGCCTTTTTGGCATATTTATCTATTTATTTATTTTTTAAACCAGAACTAAAATACCTCAAGGAATATATTTTGTGATGGAAAATAAAGATAGATGACATCAAGAACAGATACCCATCACCACGCATAGCCCAACTCTTTACCACAATCGATCTTGGAGATAAATACAATCTGAAGCACATTCAAAAATGGAAAGAAAAGTAGTTTTTTTGCTGCTGCTATGAATACTTTGAATATATGATGATGTAATTCAGGCTGTGCACTACCCCACACACACTATCATCACCACCTTTAAACACTAGCTACCTAGGATGCAGGTGCATCAAAAACCAAAAGCTAACCTCATCTTCAAGAACAATGGTTAGATAAAACTTTAAAAATTAATTTTTTAATCTTATAAATTTTAATATTTAAATCAACAATTATTCTTTCAAAATATCACTAGAGATTCTTTCTTTTTGGCCCAGAGAAAGTAATCTCATTAGACCTTAAACCACTTCTGTAATATTTCAATGTTCACCCTTTTTAATTTGCCTGTCAGTCAACACATCTTTTTAGATTGCAAAAATCACACCAAGTATATAAGCATAGATATTGGTATTGAGATATTGTGATTTTTTTTTCTTTTTTCTTCCCTAAGCTGCCTTAGTCTCCAAACTATAACTATCTGAACAAGGCTACTTCTGCTATCTTTGCTATAAGAGTAAATAAAACTTACAACTGGCAATAGTGTTCAATAGTTATCCCTCATAGTGGCACTCTCAAATGCAATCTTATTGTGACCCAACCCATTTTCTTTTATACCTGCATATTAGATGGAGTACAATGATGGACTTGTATAACTAGAAAGAAAGTACTCTGTATTCTGGGTTTAATAAGAATAAATCTTTTCTTCCCACAGATAAATTAATGGGACTGCAGGGGAATAGTTATAGAACCCATACATTAGTGGTCAACTTAAAAAAAAACAAGTAAACAAACAGAAGTTTCTTAGTTTACTGTGATAATAACTGGCTGTTATAGTTACCTCATATTACTGCATTCATTAAGCTACTTTACTTAAAAGTGGGCCCTTAAACCCTTATGTTAGCTTGTTTAATTATGTTTTTCTTCTACTATATTTGTATTATGAATCATGATGTACTTTCATAGCTAAAGTCTATTTAAAGCAATTGCTCACATGTAAAGGTATTTACACATTACCTCTCATTTAATACAATGTATAATGATGATGTAGATTATATGAATTGAAAAAACTAAGACGCAGTTATTTTTAACTATGTTAACATCTACATTGAAATGATTTACAGAAATCTAATAAAGCTATAATCTTTTACTCCAAATTAGCTGTAATTAGATTCCAGAGATAGCTATAAAATCTATGGATTCTGATTTATTACACTGCAGATACTGCTAAGAGGAGTTGTTCTCTATTAAATCTTATTTATCTTGTGACATTGTTTATTCAAGAGAGGGATTTCCAGCAATTTAATGTAAACTGTGTATTGCAAAATAATGTTACGTGTACTATAAGATTACACTTAATATACTATGTATTAAATTAATATATTTCAAGGTCACCTTCAGTATCACATACAATAGCCCCAATTTACTTTAGCTTTAGTAAATATGAAAAAATGTATGTTTCTGTCAATATATTTCCATATAATTAAAATGTATTCTGCCCTTTAAATTTATGTCAAATAGATTTTAGGGATAGAGTGGTGCTCTAACTGTTGTGCGAAAGAAATATCAGGTTTTTCTCAGCTTTTTATGCACCATTAGGTAGATTACGAGTTGTGCGTTCGTCTTTTAACGCTGAAAAAATGGTAATTTCAGCATTAAAACAGCACCACAGCCATTACAAGTCTTGTCGGTATAGCTGTACCGTAAGTCTTTTAGCCTGTAACGCAACGTCAGTCCCGCATTCATAAAATGATGTTTTTTTCATGGGAATTCCATAGCGCAGTCATTACAAGTTTATCGGTGAGGCTAAAAAGCTTGTGTTACAGCCTTTACCGACAAGATCCGTACGGCCATCTGAAAGCAGTAGTTATGAGTTTTATGCAACAAAACTGGTACATAAAACTCATAACTAAATTGTTACAAAGTATACTAACACTCATAAATTACATATTAACCCCTAAACCGAGGCCCTCCCACATCGCCAACACTATAATAAGCTTATTAACCAATAATCTGCCGCTCCCGACATCGCCACCACTAATACAATTTATTAACCCCTATTCCGCCGCTCCCCGACATTGTCACCACTATAATAAAGTTATTAACCCCTAAACTGCCACCCTCCCACATCACAAATGCTATTTAAATATAATTAATCAGTAATCTGCCGCCCGCCCACATCGCCCCCACTATACTAAAGTTATTAAGCCCTACACCGACACCACTATAATAACCTATTAATCCCCCTAAACCGCAAGCCCCCTACAACAAAATATACTAAAAATATACTAAATTAAACTATTAAACCCTAAACTGAAAGCCCCCCACATCACAATAAACTTATTTAAACTAGGGACTCCTAAACCTAACGCCCCCCCTAACTTTATATTAAAATCTTAAATTAAATTAAAACTTACCTGTCAAATTAAAAAAACTAATTTTAAACTAACAATTAAACTAATATAACTATTGAACTAAAATTAAACTAACTACCAATTAAATAAACTATATTACACATTAAAAAAAAACTAACACTACTATAAAAATTACAAACTAATTACAAAAAATATTAAATTACAAAAAATAACAAACAATAAATTACGAAAATAACAAACAAAATTATAAAAAATAAAAAAGAATTACACCTAATCTAATAGCCCCCCCCCCAAAAAACCTAGCCTACAATAAACTACCAATAGCCCTTAAAAGGGACTTTTGTAGGGCATTGTCCTAAGTTAAACAGCTCTTTCACCTGTAAACAGTAAAACCCACCATCCAACCAAACCCCTAAAATAAAAAACCTAACTCTAGCAAAAACCTAAGCTACTCATTGCCCTGAAAGGGAATTTGTAAAAGGGCATTTAGCTCTTTTGCATTGCCCTAAAAAGGGCATTTAGCTGTTTTACGAAAAGCCTAAACTAAAAAAAAACCACCCAAAAAAGTTTAAAAAATCCTAACACTAACCCCCGGAGATCCACTTACAGTTGCTGAAGTCCTGCTTGAAGGTTCTTCATCCCGGTAGCTCCATCTTCATCCAGGTGGCTCAACCTTCATCCAGACGGCTCCGCCTTCATCTAGGTGGCAGGCGGCTCAATCTTCATCCAGGCGGTATCTTATATCTTCATCCAAGCGTGTGGATCGGGTCCATCCTGAAGACATCTGGCGCAGAGCATCCTCTTCATATGATCACCGCAGTATAATGAATCTTCAATGCAAGGTACGCGATTCAAAATGGCATCCCTCGCATTCCTATTGGCTGATTTGATTTTTGAAATTCAAATCAGCCAATAGGATGAGAGCTACTGAAATACTATTGGCTATTCAAATCAGAGAATAGAATTTCAATAGCTTTCATCCTATTGGCTGACTTGAACAGCCAATAGCATTTCAGTAGCTCTCATCCTATTGGCTTATTTGAATTTCCAAAATTGAAGATGGAGCCGCCTGGATGAAGATGGAGCCGCCGGGATAAAGATCCTTCAAGCGGGACTTCAGCAACTGTAAGTGGATCTTCGGGGGTTAGTGTTAGGATTTTTTAAACTTTTTTGGGTGGTTTTTTGCTAAATTTAATGCACACTCTTGAAATATGAAATATAAAATTAAAAAAAAATATATTAATAAAAAATAATGAAAATTATTATACATATTGTAAAAATATAGATACATTTATGGATTATTTAGAATATTTTACAGAATGCTTAATATTTAATAATTTTTATTAATATTTTTTAAATTTTATATTTAATATTTCAATAATGTGCATTTAAGTTAGCAATTCTTCATGTGCACTAACTCTATAGGAATAAATATACAGGTATAAGTGTAAATATAATTATATATAGATATATGTATTTACAATATAAAGTACATTGTTCTTTATGTGTAGAACATTGGAATGTGAACTATTAATACCGCCTGTTAAGTTAGTGTGCGAGTATAGGTGTTCGATTTTTTTCAGTTTGACTTCTATGGGAAGAATATCTGAAAGCGGTTGCAATATTTGGTTAACATGCATCGGGTTTCGCTTGTGTGCAAACATTTTACTTTCAACTCGTAACACACTTGCTACCCGATGTGCGCAAAAAGCCTCAATCTAGCAAAGTTTAAACTCAAGCTGGTGCACTAAATAACACTCCACTTGTAATCTAGCTCTTAATTAGCAATCATTTAGCAACTTCCTCCCTTATACTTATATTGGTCTAATAAGTGTTGAATACATTAAAGGGACAGTCTACTTCAGAATACTTATTGTTCAGAAAAAATAGATTATCCCTTTATTATCCATTCCCCAGTTCTGCATAACCAACACTGTTATATTAATATACTTTTAACCTCTGTGATTACCTTGTATCTAAGACTCTGCAGACTACCCCCTTATTTCAGTTCTTTTGACAGACTTGCATTTTAAGCCATTTAGTGCTAACTCCTAGTTAACTCCACGGGAGTGAGCACAACATTATCTTTATTGAATAAATGAACTAGCGCTGTCTAGCTTTAAAAAACTGATAACAGGCAACCTTCAAGAGCTTTGTAATGCTCCTCTATCAGACCAAACTCGGCCAGTAGTCTTGTTATCCCGGCTTTGAGCCGGAATGATAGGGAATATCCTAGAGCAGAGGAAGTAGTAAGATGAGGAAGGTGGCACTCACCACAGGCAGGACAGTCCCCAGCAGTAACGGCAGATCAAGGATTACAGGGCCAAGAACACTGCCATCCCAAGTGGTTTCAAGTGCCAAGGTGCGGAACTTGATGGCAAATTGTGCCACAGTTTTATTGCCCTGGTGGAGATCCAGGAGAGAATATTCTGCAGCAGAGGTACGGCAAGAAGCCCCAAACACATAAGATAAAGCAGAAATTAACTCATCAGCATCATGCAGGAGTGTAGTGTTCTGTTCCAAAAGGGGAGAGACCCAGGTTAGGGCCTTGTCCTTCAGCAAGGAAATGATAAAGGTGACCCTTGACTAATGAGACTGAAAGGTGTGAGGATCATTGCGGAAGTGCAACCTGCATTGATTTAGAAAGACCCTGCAATCAGTAGTACCTTCATACTTGTCAGGCAATGGTATCTGGGGTATACTTCCAGAAGCAGAGGAAGAAGTCACAGTACTAGGAGTAGGGGATGGTAGTGTAGCAACAGGAGTGGCATCCATTGCTGCAACTAGTAAGGAGAGTTGAGCAGTAATAGCCTCTAGCTTGGAATCCATATTTTGCAACTGTGTGGTATGGGTTCCCAACATCTGTCCCTGTAGATAAAAAGCTTGTGCCACCTCATCTGGCTGCATGGCCCAAGTATAATGTAACGTTTGTGGGATACTCCTCTATCAGACCAAACTCGGCCAGTAGTCTTGATATCCCGGCGTCGAGCCGGAATGATAGGGAATATACCGTAGTAAGATGAGGAAGGCGGCACTCACCACAGGCAGGACAGTCCCCAGTGGCAACAACAGAGCACTCCAAGGCTAAACCACTAGAATGGTCAGGCAAGCAGGGGTTTGGTCAGCGGCAACAGCAGATCAATCCAGCAGATAAGGGGTAAAGCAGTTAGAGTAGTCAGACAGGCAAGTTGAGCAACAATAGTTCAATCCAGCAGTTAAAGGGACATTATACACTCATTTTTTCTTTGCATAAATGTTTTGTAGATAATCTATTTATATAGCCCATAAAGTTTTTTTTTCTTAAATTAATGTATAGTTTTGCTTATTTTTAAATAACATTGCTCTGATTTTCAGACTCCTAACCAAGCCCCAAAGTTTTATGTGAATACGCTCGACTACCTACTTCAGCTTGCTCCTGTTTGTGTAAAGGGTCTTTTCATATGCAAAAGAAGGGGGAGGGGGGGGGAGTGTCTTATTTGCCACTTGCAGTGGGCTTTCCAGCTACCTTTTCAACAGAGCCAAACTGACAGCTTCTAAGTAAGTTTTTAAACAGTTTTATACTGGATTTTTATATCAGTATCTGTGCATATTATTCTTTATAGTAGTGTCTATTACATGCAGTTATATGAAAATGAGTGTATACTGTCCCTTTAAGGGTTAAGCAGGTAGAGTAGTTAGACGGGCAGGTTCAGCAACAATAGTTCAATCTAGCAGTTAAGGGTTAAAGCAGGTAGAGTAGTCAGACAGGCAGATTCAGCAGCAATAGTATGCAAAAGTACAATAATCTGTCACACCTAGGAGCACACAAAGTAACACCTATTCTTGGGCAGTGACAGATCGTTGCAAAACAGTTTAAGTAGACACAGAATTTGAACCACAGAGGTCTGACCGGCATCAGGATCGTGCAGTGATGACGTCAGCACTGCGCGTATCTGGATCCGACACTACCCCTGGCAACGAGCAGGGAAGGAGACGCCGCGCCCCTAGCAATGGCTAGAATGGCGCGGCGTGACATGCTTACAAATTAGCATATGAGCCTACTTAGATTTAAGAGAACAAAGCAAATTTGATGATAAAAGTAAATTGAAAATTTGTTTAAAATTGCATGCCCAATCTTAACCATGACAGTTTAATTTTGACTAGACTGTCCATTAAATACTGCTTAACTACTTGAACTAAATAGGTATTGAATACTTTCCATGCAGATCTAGAATGCTAAGACTGATTTACAGAAATTCACATTAAAAAAAACTTAAATGAAATCAAATTTTTCCTAAATCAGAACTGAGGGCTCCATATACTAAAATGCAAGTGGACAAGGTTCTCAACTTGAAAAGTTGTCCACTCGCCTTTGCTGCATACGGGTAGTAGATAAACAGGATCTGAAGCCTGTATGTATCATTGCATGCTCAAGTAACATAGTAACATAGTAACATAGTAGATAAGGTTGAAAAAAGACTGAAGTCCATCGAGTTCAACCTATACAAATCTAAAATACTTACAAAAAGCTCCAGTTAAGCTTAAATAACCCCATTAAAATGTGACCCATTTAATACTAGCAATCATATCCATGAATTTTGTTTATATACAGAAATTTATCCAGACTATTTTTAAATGTATCTATGGTATTGGCATTCACTACCTCCTTTGGTAATGAGTTCCACAATTTTATTGCTCTTACAGTGAAAAAACGTTTCCGTTGCAGGAGATTAAATCTCCTTTCCTCCAACCTTAAATTATGACCTCTTGTCAGAACCAATTTTCTTGGAATAAAAAGAGCTTCTGCCATCTCTGTATATGGGCCTTGAATATATTTATATAAAGTAATCATGTCACCTCTCAAGCGCCTTTTTTCTAAAGAGAACAGACCCAGTTTGGCTAGCCTCTCCTCATAGGTTAATTTCTCCAATCCCCTTATTAGCTTTGTGGCCCTTCTCTGAACTTTTTCTAGTTCTGCAATATCTTTTTTAGCAATCGGTCCCCAGAACTGCACTCCAAACTCAAGGTGAGGTCTTACCAGGGCTTTATATAATGACAGAATTATGCTTTCCTCCCTTGAATCAATGCCTCTTTTAATACATGCTAGTATCTTATTAGCCTTTGAAGCCGCTGCCCTGCATTGTGCACTCATCTTTAGCTTGTTATCTATTACTACTCCCAAATCCCTTTCCTCCTGTGTTTGGCTAAGTCTTGTCCCATTTAAAAAATACATAGCCTGCTTATTTTTACTTCCAAAATGTAGAACCTTACATTTTTCCGTATTAAATCTCATTTTCCATTCACTTGCCCATAGTTCTAATTTTAGCAAATCCCTTTGCAAAGAGAGTTCATCCTGCTCTGACCTAATGACCTTACTTAACTTAGTATCATCTGCAAAAATAGAGATGTCGCTATTTAATCCTTGCTCCAAGTCATTTATAAAAATATTAAAAAGAACAGGGCCCAGTACTGATCCCTGGGGGACGCCACTGATGTAAAGCCTGCCTCTTCTCTCACATGACCAATGGCTTGAGAGAAGGGACTGTCAATCACCCTGAGCCAGCGAGCTCTCAGTGATTTCTCTTCACTACCTCAGATATGGTGATGAGTGTAAGAAGCAGCGGTTTAATGACTGCTGCTTCTTACATTGCGGGAAGCAGGCCTGCATGTGCAAACCTACCCTGCAAGGGCTCCAGAGCAGCTTACGTTGCTTTGTATATGGAACCCTTAGTTGTAAAAAAAAATAACTGAGTATAATTTGAGGAATTGTGTAAAAATATTTACAGAACATAAACACAGATTAAATATGCAAGTTCTAGATATACATGATTAGTTATAAAGGAACTATATAAGGCAACCCTTAATACACCTCTAAATAAATATCTCAACAAAAATAATGTAAAAGTAAAAAAAAAATGTAATAAATGTAAGCCAAAAACACTTATGTGCACTGTGTTTGAAAACAACAGTCCTTTTTCTTTAATATGAACCAATGTGTCCTTTGCATTCAATTGTCTGTCTTGTCTTTAATCCAGCTGATGGATAGCATCAAAGGAATCAGAGACGCATTCACATAGCATAATACTGTAGACTTTATGTGAAGGGAACTGTAAGGTACTCACACTTTTGAGTGTTATGAAAGCTTTAAGATAATGGCACAATAAAATAATACAGTGGATGAGAAGCACATTCTTCTTTTAAAATGTATTAACAACTCTTGTTACATTAAAACATTAAAATAATATAAAGGGTATCACTAGCAAACACTATGGGCTAGATTATATGTGGTGTGCTAACGCTTACATGCTCACAAAATTCACATATCATGCCCCCGCTGAGCTCATATTAGAAGTTGAAAGTAAATGCGGCTGCATGAGCACAAACTAAATTTGCGCTTGTTGGGTTAATGCGACTGAAGTTCTCATGTAAATTGTTACATAAATTACATAAAGTGCACAATCAAATTTGTATATATATAGAGGATACCGTTAAAAAAATATATGGGGTTAATTCCAATCTTTCCAATCCTGTTTACATGAAGTTTTTCAGCTCCCAATACAGTGCCCCCAACTCTACACTTTTTTGCGTTATCACAATCCAGGCTATAACATCATATCTACATATTATGTTTGGAGTGAGGTTAGGAAAGTGGAGCTTATTATCTGAGGTGGTTTCAGACTTCAGAGTTTTGTTCATCAAATTGTACTAGGGATACTGCTTTACCTTTGGGCACACAGACAACATTCTAGACATCACAAAGTTTATTAAAGATACTGAGAAAAATTAGGCTCTATTGTTATTCTACTGGAGCAGAAGCACACAGGTCTGGAGCAAATACATACAAAGTAGACAAGGTACAGCCGGACTCAATGAAGACAGGCGCCTCAGGCATGTATGGTTGAGACGGGGAGCTGGATATCGACACCATATGAAAAACAAGACAGGACACTGGCACCATCTTCAAGACAAGGCAGGTTGTGAGGGGCACAAAATAAACAAACAATTTACCAGCAAATACTGATATACGTTAGTACAATATAAGGCAAAGAAAATACTATTTTTATTGACTGATGCCTCCCTTAGTCTCTCCCATGACTTCCAGCACAGAATTTCCCCTCTGATGAAATATATATTTGCTTTTAAAAAGGGACTATATAGCTGAAATGCATTGAGCAATTTAAAATAATGTCTAAATAAATCTTTGAGCATGCCATGTGAAGTTTGCTAGAAGTTAGTTGGTACTATATCCTCTATTTAGACCTGCCTCAACGACAAGGAGAATTTCTAGGCTGTTACGGGTACCACAGGAAAACAGGCTGTGTCTGTTACAACAGAAAGGATGACTGTGACTTGGAACCACAGAAAAGTAGAGCTGTAACAAGGAGTTGGATACTGGTAATGACTGGCTCAAAAGGCAGGTCTCTGGCACTGTATGGAATACAAGGCAGGACTCTGCCACCAACTGGAACACAAGGCAGAGTGTTGGAACCACAGGAGCACAATGCAGGATGCTAGCACTGCAGGAGCACAAGACAGGATGCTAGCACTGCACAAGACAGAATGCTAGCACTGCATAAGACAGGATGCTAGCAGTGCACAAGACAGGATGCTAGCACTGCAGGAGCACAAAGCAGGATGCTAGCACTGCAGGAGCACAAGACAGGATGCTAGCACTGCAGGAGCACAAGACAGAATTCTAGCACTGCAGGAGCACAAAGCAGGATGCTAGCACTACAGGAGCACAAGACAGGATGTTAGCACTGCATGAACACAAAGCAGGATGCTAGCCCTGCAGGAGCACAAGACAGGATGCTAGCACTGCAGGAGCACAAAGCAGGATGCTAGCACTGCAGGAGCACAATACAGGATGCTAGCACTGCAGGAGCACAAGACAGGATGCTAGCACTGCAGGAGCACAAGACAGGATGTTAGCACTGCAGGAGCACAAGACAGGATGCTAGCAATGTAGGGGCACAAGACAGGATGCTAGCACTGCAGGAGCACAAGACAGGATGCTAGCACTGCAGGAGCACAATATAGGATGCTAGCACAGCAGGAGCACAAGACAGGATGCTAGCACTGCAGGGGCACAAGACAGGATGCTAGCACTGCAGGAGCACAAGACAGGATGCTAGCACTGCAGGAGCACAATACAGGATGCTAGCACTGCAGGAGCACAATAGAGGATGCTAGCACTGCAGGAGCACAAGACAGGATGCTAGCACTGCAGGAGCAAAATACAGGATGCTAGCACTGCAGGAACACAAGACAGGATGCTAGCACAGCAGGAGCACAAGACAGGATGCTAGCACAGCATGATCTCAAGGCTTAATACAGTATAACGGAAGCATAAGGATGTGTACAGGTGCAACAGGAACATGATGCAGGGTACTGACACTGCAGGAGCAAAAAACAAGATACCGGCACTAAATGACTACTGAATTCTGGTATCACTAAAGCACAATGCTGGATTCAGAAGCAACAGAGCATAAGGCTGTATACTTAGCATAGAGCACATGTAGAACAGTCAGGTTTAGCCAAGATCAGAACCAGATGGACAGTAGCAGAACAGAATCGGAAGGGAAATAAATAGTTCAGGATGCAGGCCTTAGAGATCAGGCACCAAATCAGCCACCACAACAACCAAGCAGAAGATAGATCTGAGAAAAGGTCAGATAATCTGGCAAAGATCAAGACTGGAATTCAAAACAGGAAACAGAGGGCTTTCTTAAAATTAGACAGAGGCACAAACAGTGAGATTGAGTCAATGTCAATGTGGAGCTGAGAAAGCTGTATGCAGCATTTGTTTAGAATGGTGAATAGGTTACCACAATCTATATAATGGAAGTGTAAGGCAATGTTGAAACATAACTTTTATTAAGAAAAATATATTAGTAAAATGGGATTGAAAAAATTTAAAATTAAATTATGACAGTGTGATTGGTGTACTTTAATTTGTAGTAATATATTTATAGTAATTTCATAGCATGCATATCTGTATACAGAAAGTAGTTTATCCATTGCACTTTAAGCAGTAAATATGTATTGGTTCTGCTGTGTTAAAAGGGTAGTGACACTTTGGCTGCTTAAATTAGCACCATGATCTAGTCAGTATTCAAATAGTTAATATTCTGGTGGATATTATTAATTGTTCTGGGCAGAGTAAAAACTAGTAGCTAAATAAGTTGCCACTGTTACCATGTATAAGTCAGTGCGTTGAGATTTAAGTCATAGGGGCTCCATGCTTAAGTTATTACCATACGTGCTCACAATTCAACCAGCATTATGCTTGAAAATGTAGCTGTACAGCCTACCCCAAGAGGGAGCACAGTGTTTTCAAATTGTCAAGCACTAAAAAATGTTGCGAAAGTTGCAGAAAAATATACGCACTTAATTCTAGCAACCGGCATTAGTCTCATTACTGTGCCCCTTAGGGAAAATATATTATATACTTGTGGTAAAGAAGTTCATATTATTCTGCAAGGAAAGTGAAATCAAGATTAATATGATAACTACCAAACAACTATCATAATTTTATTAAAACAGGGACCCCATAACCTTTAAAAAGTCCTCTAACATGTTTCGCTATAAATAGCTTTGTCAACTTTGCTAATTTACGCAGCCAAAGTGTCACACGGCAGAACCAATAAATACTTAAAGTGTAATGGTTAAACTAATTTCTATATACAGATACACATGCTATGATATTACTGTGAATGTATCACTACAAATCCTTACAAATTACACACTGTCATAAATTCATTTTAATTTTTTCAATCCCATTTTACTAATATTTTTTTCTTAATAAAAGTATGTTTTAACATTGCCTTATACTTCCATTATATTATAGATTGTGGTAACCTATTTGTAGGTGGTACAATTGGTGTGGAGTGGTTCTAGGTATATACTTTTATGGTTAATCATCATTCTAAACAAAAGTTGCTCTTTGGTATACAGCACCCATCTGCCTAATAAAATTATACATATATATAGTAATTCATATTGGAAACCCAATTCAGGAGTGCCATTCACTTTCTTTTTTATTTTCCTTCTTTTTATTTAAGTGTAAGTAGCAGTTAACCGCCTGAGTTAAAACCCTCCAGTGGCTCAGAGAAAAGCCACAGGGCTGTGAGTCAAGAGACCCAGGATCCATCCAGGCCACAGATGTGACATTTCCCCCTTTTCCAAGGATGCCTTTGGACTGCCTTAACATTTTCATATTATCTGTAAATCCTTTTCCTGACCAGAATCTCATCAGAAGCAAAAGTAAATTCAGGGCAAATGATCTTGGTTTTAGACCCAGCCAAAACTGGATCTTAGCTTAAAGATTCTAGTATGGAGCCCACAGACTTTGGGCTGAAGGATCTAAAGCTCTCTGCTCTGGCAAGATAAGCTAACATGTCTCAGTACTGCGAGGTCCATCAAAGGATTTTAGAAAGGCACATTTTTGAGAGCTATACATTTAGCTATTCAGGGTTCTGGATGTTAAGAAGAGACACATAAATTATAATGTAATGCTAAAAAAAGCCTGTAAAGATTTTGCATGATTTATCTCCTTGCCAGCAAGGTTTTGCTGTTAAACTTTACCTATGGCCTGGAGTATTTAAAAAACTAAGACAGGTGATAAAAACAGGAAGGACCCAGTCTCCAGACAGTAGTTTGATGTACTGTGCCTTTATAGTCAGAATCCTCTTTAATGGTGGTATAGCTTTCAGACAAATCTTTGTCTTTGCAGTGGATATTCAGTGGTGCAAACAGTTTTAGAAGAATTCTTATAGGTAGAACCCACAACCTCCTGGCATTGGTGGCTGGTGAAGTTTTGAGTAGATGGAGCAGTTAAGCTCCTACCAAAATCTGCCCCCAAATTTTGGCTTAGAGGACTATAGCTAGCTGCTTACAATGCAGTGATGTTGTATAACTATATATCAGTGTGAAATACAACATGATTCTGAGTGCTGTACAATAATGGCAAGTATCTATCTATAAACGTATTATGATAACCCTGTACTGTATAATCAAGATGGGTGATTATACATATATAATTAACTCTCTACATTGTACAAAGATGTTGAGAATCTATATGTGTTTCATGAACACACACAGCAGTGTATAATTATGCTGAGTGTCTCATTTTGGTTAATGAAAACAATGGGCTGTACAATTATGATGTATTGTGTTGATAATGAGCTCACTACTCTGTGTAAAGGTATCTACAAATGGAAAATGACCATACAGCTCTGTAGAATTCTGGGTATGATGCACTGATAAATGATGAGGGGTACCATACACTCTATAAAGAGTATAATGAGTATAAAGCATACATGTATATACCATGTCAGAATAAAGTGTTATACAATATTAATATCATCAAATTAGAAAGAGAAGAGACAACAATAAATAGGTATATTTATTTGTTTAAAGAAATGGACAACAGCACTCTTTTAGCAGAAAAAGTTATATTATTGCAGTATCAATACAGAAATACATTCTGGGATACACATAAACCTGAAAATAGGGAACAACCTCAATTCCCAAACATACATTCATATATACAAAAGCTGTGAAAAGAGTGGCCGATCATCACTTAAGTCAATGCAGTGTCAAAAAAATATAAACACAATTATATGTTCATGATATGTTTATATGTTCATGCTGCCTTGTGTTATACTGACTTAGCTACGACAGCTTAGATTCCCTTATTTATCTGTTCTGAACTATACCTCCTTGGCAATTTCTAGGGGGTTTAGGGTACAGATGGGGTTTAGCTGGTCTTACCCTTAAGCCAGTATATGTTATTTACTATACCAGGAATTTATTGTGTGTATATTTTTTGCCGCTGTATTAACTTAAGTGACCGGTCACTCTTTTCACAGCTTTTGTATATATGAATGTATGTTTGTGACTTGAGGTTGTTGCCAAATTTTCAGGTCTATGTGTATCCAGAATGTTTTTTTTGTATTGATACTGCTATAATAAAACTTTTCCTTCTAAAAGAGTGCTGTAGTCAGTTTTTTTCCCCCCGTTTTTTTAAAGATAACTATACCTATTTATTGTTGTCTCTTCTCTATCTAATTTGATTATATAAATTGTTGACGGGTATACCCCCAGTAGCTTTATATAGGCTGTTAAACCAAAGAAACCTCTATGTTTTTAAAAAAACTTACGGCTAGATTACGAGTTGTGCGTTAGGGTAAAAAAGCAGCGTTAAGAGGTCCTAACGCTGCTTTTTTACGCCTGCTGGTATTACGAGTCTTGAAGGTTTAGGGTCACCGCACACTTCTTTGGCCTTACCGCAAAATGACTTACGTAAACTTTGTAAAGTCTTTTTTCTATGGGACTTCCATAGCGCTGATATTACGAGTCTGTTCAGGGAGGCCAAAAAGTGAGTGGTACACCCTACCCTGTCAAGAGTCCTAACACATTTAAAAGTCAGTAGCTAAGAGTTTTATGGTAAAACGCCGTAACATAAAACTCATAACTAAAGTGCTAAAAAGTACACTAACACCCATAAACTACTTATTAACCCCTAAACCGAGGCCCTCCCGCATCGCAAACACTATAATAAAAATGTTAACCCCTAATCTGCTGCTCTGGACACCACCGCCACCTACATTATATGTATTAACCCCTAATCTGCTGTCCCCAACATCGAAGACACCTACATACTATTTATTAACCCCTGATCTGCTGCACCCAATGTCGCCGCAACATACCTTCATTTATTAACTCCTAATCTGCCGCCCCCAACGTCGCTGCCACTATATTAAAGTTATTAACCCCTAAACCTAAGTCTAACCCTAACACCCCCTAACTTAAATATAATTACAATAAATCTAAATAAAAATTATTATCATTAACTAAATAATTCCTATTTAAAACTAAATACTTACATGTAAAATAAACTCTAAGATAGCTACAATATACAGTTGGGCAAAAAAGTATTTAGTCAGCCATCAATTGTGCAAGTTCTCCCACTTAAGAAGATGAGAGAGGTCTGTAATTTTCATCATAGGTATACCTCAACTATGAGAGACAATAGTTGTCTGATTTGGAAAGAATTTATTTGCAAATTATGCTGGAAAATAAGTATTTGGTCAATATCAAAAGTTCATCTCAATACTTTGTTAAATATCCTTTGTTGGCAATGACAGAGGTCAAACATTTTCTGTAAGTCTTCACACGGTTGTCACACACTGTTGCTGGTGTGTTGGCCCATTCCTGCCAACTTCAACTCAATCAGATTGAGCTCGCAATCTATTGGCTGATCGGAAAAGCCAATAGAATGCAAGCTCAATCTGATTGGCTGATTCAATCAGCCAATCAGATTTTTCCTACCTTAATTCCGATTGGCTGATAGAATCCTATCAGCCAATCGGAATTCGAGAGACGCCATCTTGGATGACGTCACTTAAAGGAACCTTCATTCGTCGGGAGTCGCCAGAAGAAGAGGATGGATCCGCGTCGGCTGCTTCAAGATGGTCCCGCTCCACGCCGGATGGAAGAAGATAGAAGATGCTGCCTGGATGAAGATGTCTACCAGACCGGATGTCCTCTTCTTCGGACCCTCTTCTAGACAGATCGGTGATACCCGGCATGGTGAAGATAAGGTAGGGAGATCTTCAGGGGCTTAGTGTTAGGTTGTTTAAGGGGTGTTTGGGTTAGATTAGGGGTATGTGGGTGGTGGGTTGTAATGTTGGGGGGGGGGTATTGTATGTTTATTTAAATGCAAAAGAGCTGTTTTCTTTGGGGCATGCCCCGCAAAAGGCCCTTTTATGGGCTGGTAAGGGAAAGGAGCTGTTAACTTTTTATTTTAGAATAGGGTAGGGCATTTTTTTATTTTGGGGGGCTTTGATATTTTTTTAGGGGGCTTAGAGTAGGTGTAATTAGTTTAAAATTCTTGTAATCTTTTTTTATTTTTTGTAATTTAGTTTAGTTGATTTAATTGTAGATAATTGTAGATAGTTTAGTTAATTAATTTATTGATAGTGTAGTGTTAGGTTTAATTATAACTTAGGTTAGGATTTATTTTACTGGTAATTTTGTAATTATTTTAACTAGGTAGCTATTAAATAGTTATTAGCTATTTAATAGCTATTGTACCTAGTTAAAATAAATACACAGTTGCCTGTAAAATAAATATAAATCCTAAAATAGCTACAATGTTATTATTCGTTATATTGTAGCTATATTAGGGTTTATTTTACAGGTAAGTATTTAGCTTTAAATAGGATTAATTTATTTAATAAGAGTTACTTTATTTCGTTAGATAAAAATTATATTTAACTTAGGGGGGTGTTAGTGTTAGGGTTAGACTTAGCTTTAGGGGTTAATACATTTATTAGAGTAGCGGCGAGGTCCGGTCGGCAGATTAGGGGTTAATACTTGAATTTAGGTGTCAGCGAAGTTAGGGAGGGCAGATTAGGGGTTAATACTATTTATTATAGGGTTTTTGAGGCGGGAGTGAGGCAGTTTAGGGGTTAATACATTTATTAGAGTGGTGGTGAGGTCCGGTCGGCAGATTAGGGGTTAATAAGTGTAGTTAGGTAGCGGTGACGTTGGGGGGGCAGATTAGGGGTTAATAAATACAATATAGGGGTCGGCGATGTTAGGGGCAGCAGATTAGGGGTACATAGGGATAATGTAGTTTGCGGCGGTGTGCGGTCGGCAGGTTAGGGGTTAAAAATTTTTATTAGAAAATGTGGCCCCCTCAGAAAAGCTCCCACTGAAGCGCTTACTCAACAGTCGATTGACACTTTTGATCCAGGAGGGTAATCTAACGGTCTGTCTATCTAGCAAGTAGGACTGCTCCAGGAGTCATTATTATACCTGATAAGCCTCAAGCCATAAAGGCTAAGATTACTAACATCTCGTACACCAGCTCTACTTATTATTCTTTGTCCTATTGACTTTCTGAGCAGAGAACGCAGGCTTTGTTATATTTAGCCCTCTAAAGAACTGCCTTAATCTTTTACCACCTACAATGGATACTACAGCTCTTCTAAACAGTACCTCACTTACCAGAGGTTCATAGTAGAGAGATGCTGGGTGACTCAATGACATTACAGGCTATGATATACAGGACACCCGTCTACCTACTGATTAACGATGGTTACCGGTTATAAGTTATGAAGCTAAGTAAATACTGTTATATGCTTAATATTAAGAAGCTTGTTGCTCTCTACATATCCTCATGTTTCTATGTTTTACTTGTTAAATGGCCATGTAACTAGCTATCCCCTAAATGCTCCTCATATATCCTACTGTGGGGCTGACGGGATATACTGATTAGAATAGTGTTATTGCAATTCTATAGTTAAACCATGTTATGTATACTTCTCAGACATTTACTATGTTTATTGCCAAACTATCTCTAGCCTATAGTTTATATCACTTAGAGCCCCAACCATCCCTATGAAACTATAATACATCTAGAGTTGACTCTTTTGAAGGGATTGTGATATTATATGAATTTTCCCTAATGTACATAGCACTGCTTCTGAAACAGGGAACCTACACACTCTATAGTATATTTGTTAAGCATAGATACAACTTTCATCATTTATATATGAGGTGATATACTCCTAATGCTGTTTGTTGATAACAATGATTTATGATTACTGGCAATACTTCATTAGGAAGCTGAGACTAACTGTAAAGGCCATATAACTAGACTTAACCGCATAACTCTATCTAGGAAGTTCACCATCTATACTTTGGCCCTCAATATATTGAGGGATTTATCGCTGTCCCATTTCAAATGAAACCCAACTGGGTCTATTTATCCTTTGTTACACTTAACATAGAGCTTCTGTAATACCCAAATACTTTTCTTGCCTTGACAGCCCATTTCCCCAGCACTCAGATTACCACTATATAGCGCAACCCTTAATTATGTCATGCTGCATATTACTACCCCTATCACAGCCATTAGACATAGAGCTACCCACTCCTCATTATAAATTCATCTCATAACTACCCCTTAATTTGGCGGTCCCATAGAGCAATCTTCTCTTCAGAGCTTTTTAATATATCCCCTCACTATCTCCTATTTGAAGCTCTCTAAGTCTTCCACTAAAGAAGGTGGCATATTTAGAGACATCCATAATACACCTTCTGATTTACATTATGAATCATACTCACAAACCTACTAGTCCATCCTATATTAATATACTCCCGGTCATGTCCTCCCCCCCCCTCCCTCAATATTAGAGCGGCTTTGGTCCGCTGTTTACCCCTTGTACTCTTTTCTTTCCTCATTTTACCATATATTAATCTACTCCCATATTCAAAAACGAGATTTCTCTTTCCTAAGTTCATTCATTTGCCCATGAGTGAAGTTATAAATGGACCTACAGAGAAGAGCCCAGAAAATTTTTATTTAAAAAATTGTCTCTTCTACCACTTTCATATTAAACATGCAAATAGGTCCTACTCTCTTCTATCTGTATTATCTATCTTCACATTGTATGTGCTATGTAAATTATATCCTATTGTGAATGAACATTACTTGCTATGTTATACCTGCCAATAATCTCAATAAAAAAAGAAAGTTTAAAAAAAAATTTTTTTATTAGAGTGGCGGCGATGTGGGGGGACCTTAGTTTAGGGGTACATAGGTAGTTTATGGGTGTTAGTGTACTTTAGAGCACAGTAGTTAGGAGCTTTATGACGGACGGCTAACGCAGAACTCTAAATCTAGGCGTTAGGGTTTATTTTATAGGTAAGTATTTAGTTTTAAATAGGAATACTTTAGTTAATAATAGTAATATTATTTAGATTTATTTAAATAATATTTAAGTTAGGGGGGTGTTAGGGTTAGGGTTAGACTTAGGTTTATGGGTTAATAACTTTATTATAGTGGCGGCGACATTGGCAGCGTCAGATTAGGGGTTAATAGATTTAATAGGCTATGTGGGCTATGGCGGTTTAGGGGTTAATACTAGAATAGGTTTATTGCGGTGTGGGCTATGGCGGTTTAGGGGTTAATACAGTTTATTAGCTATTGCGGTGGGGGATTGCGGTTGACAGGTAGATAGACATTGCGCATGCGTTAGGTGTTAGTTTATTTTTGCAGGCATTTTAGGGAGTTACGGTGCTCCCATACTCCGCACAAGGCCTGCTACGGCTGCTTTTTATGGTGAGGTAAAAATGGAGTAAGATTTATCCATTTTCGCCACGTAAGGCCTTGTGCTGTATATTGGATACCGATTTACAACGCTGTCCCATGTTAGCTTATGGGAGTAAAAATTGCGAGCGACGGGTGAAATATCCTATGTATATAGGATTCCAAAAACGCACAAAAAACGGCGTCGCCGGCTTTTGCGGGCAACGCTGCATATGTGATCGAGGCCCTAGAGTAGTACTTCTAGTTCAAATATATGAATATTCAACAGAGTGGCATTGAATGTTAATGTGAAAGAATTGGATTTGATTATTTTAATTAATAATAACCTATTAAACGTTAAATTTTAATTATTCTGTTTATATTACCTGCATAACAATGATTTAATTTGTGTGTAAACTTACTTTCAGTTGTTTCTTTCAACTAAGTGTATCTTAGTATCTTTTTAAGTTTAGTTAGCACAGGCTTATTACCATTTTTTGTTTTTCTTAAACCACTTTATAATCTCACAGTTACTGTTTTGAAGACTATGATCACTAAACAAAGATACAAGATATTAAGAGGCATATTTATTAAACATATGGAGCTTATACCCCTTGGAAATAGAAGTTATGGGGCATATTTATCAAGCTCCTTCAGGCTCACCAGAAACAGAAGTTATGAAGCAGCGGTCTAAAGAACGCTGCTCCATAACCTGTCCGCCTGCTGTCAGAAATCAACCTGATTGAATACGATCAGGTTGATTGACACCCCTACTAGCGGCTGATTGGCCGTGAATCTGCAGGGGCAGCATTGCACCAGCAGTCCACAAGAACTGCTGGTGCAATGATAAATGCCAACAGATTATGCATTTATCGATGTACAGCGATGTACAGCGGACATGATACGCTACTTCGTATCATGTCCACTCGCACATTGTTAAATATGTCCCTAAGACTGAACTTTAACCTTAAGCATTAAAGATGATATTCTGAGCAATACAGAAGGTCTAAAGAACACATTTGATGATCTATATTCTGAAAATTCTTTATCACATGTTGGGATAGGAGTAGGTAGTTACTTCTGCTTTTAGCAGTATCCTTAGCTATATCATTCAATCTCCAAAAGCTACTATACGAGGCACCAGATTAAGTAGAATAATTGTTTCATTGTCTTGCAAATTCCAATTTAAAGTCATGATTTTACAAATAAGTGGGTTGTAGACTCTTGAACTGCTCTACCCCAAAACTTACTTTTTGATGAAACCCTAGTGGTCAAACTCCAACAGACAGTATGGTCAAAAAAGAAAGGAGGTTTTCTAATCTGTTTGATAATTGGACTTGTTTGACAGACTACCTTGATTACTATGACCTTTATGATTGTTTCTATTTTTGTTTTTCTATCCTTCTAACTCATGGGGGGATATTTATCAAATCTCAGTGCATTTGCCGCGTCAATACGCTCGTCAGACATCACTGCCGTGGATCCATATACGATGCCCTTATTTATGAAAAAACCCCGTCAAAAACACGCGCGTCAAGTACTACGCGATGAGCATTGGACTGTTACTAACTAACAGTCATCAATGTCACGGTTATTTGTTTATTTCCCAACTTTATTTATACTATTTCATTACTGTCCATGAACAAGCACATTTCTCTAAAGCTAATCTTTTATTTTTCATCTGTTAATGTCCAAGAAATAGCTATATTTATAACTCAACATACAATATCGCATAGAAAGTTATTTTTTTATTTATTAGTTATATGATACTTTCACATAAATGAATGTGTATTTGTATTTCTAGAAGTCATGATATGCTTTTATCTCATGTTTTTTTTTTTATAAATGATTATTAATGCTAGAATTTGTGCATATATCTTTGCACATACTATATATATACAGGTAGCCCTCGGTTTACAACGGTTCAATTTGCGTCATTTCAGAATAACAACTTTTTTTTTCCAGTCATGTGAATGCTGTTGAAAACCATTGAGAATCAGTGCATTGATTAAAATAGCTAGTAGGTGGAGCTGTCCGCTTGGGTTGCAGTAAAGATATGCAAGCCAAGCAAGCTAAACTTAATCAGTATAACTAAAACTGAGCTATGGAGCAGCTTTCATAGGAACAAGATCTTCTTGTCTATAAATCAGTCCAGTTTGGAATGCACAGAAAGAATTGTTTGCAGAAAAATGCAAGTAAAGTCTGTTTTGTGTGATTATATTATAATGTTTATAATGCTGTTTAGCAAATGCTTTTGTTCATTTAACTTAGTTTAATTATATATTCTGTGTGTGTGATTATTTTATTAGGTTTATAATTAGGTTTATAATTATGACAATTGTGAGAGGGGCCTGGAACCTAACTCCCTTACTTCCCATTGACTTACATTATAAACTGGGTTTCAATTTACAACCATTCCTTCTGGAACCTAACCCCGGTGTAAACTGAGGGCTACCTGTATATATATATATATATATATATATATATATATATATATATATATATATATATATACTATATATGTGTGTGTGTGTTTGTTATGTCAGAAATCTTTTGCAAACATATTTACATGTCCATAAATTCCTTTTTTTGTTCTAAACAATGTTGTTTTTCATATCTCTGTGTTTATTTATACCACTATATGTATATATATATATATATATATATATATATATATATATATATATATATATATATATATATATATGTATATAGTGTTTATAGTGTTTATACCACTATATGTATATATATATATATATATATATATATATATATATATATGTACATAGTGTTTATTATTATTATGAGCAGGAATAATGGTAAATATAACATGTAATCAGGGTATCATATGTATTTATTTGCAATCAATGGATATTTTAAGAGCTGGGACAGTTTTCTCTCTATACCTGTGTAACCCCTCCTGATTGCACTCTAGTTTTAAAAACCACCCCTACACAGGTGTAATAAAATGGACTCGCATATAGCATGACATTTCTTACTGAAAAAGAAATTCAAGAGAAGGAAGAAATACCCTGAAAATAGCATGACAGTAAAGAGGTGATTTTAATTTCTGCTGTATCTGATTCATGATAGTTTAATGTTAGGTGGGCTATCCCTTTGAGCTATCATCTTAAGATTATATTGAATCAAACATCAATTTGAATTTTAAAATCATTGTCTAAAATATTACACTGTGTGTCCTAATGTCAACATCAATGTTTATCTTTAATACTAATTTCACATATACATACTTTCAAAGTATAATACACAATGTAACAAATGGCCCTTACAAGTTCTGATGAGTGATCAATGACACAAGTATCAAGCAATTTGATTTGTTAGTGATAGTTTAAAATGTATATTTGAATCAGATTGGCTGATGTCATAAATCATGTGATTATGCATATTCCAATCAAAAGTGTTTGAAAAATTCACTAGTGTGTGGGTTGTTTAGGAGTCATCATTAGTGTGAAAAGTGTTGCGTCAAATTTGGTGCAAAACAGAGAGTGGGACTTGTATTACATGGCTTAAACATGGTGCAAATAGATTTTTCCAAAAAAATAAAAAGGAAGTTAGCTATTTTATGCTGTGTATTTATTTAATTTTTATCTCTATATCTATTAGTGCGACAAGTTTGGGGCAAAACTTTTAAAAAAATTTGGAGAAACAATATTGTCCCTTTTCTTTAGAATGAGAGACAAATTTGTAGCATAATCCATAAATAGTAATGTATTTTTTCATTTTTATCACTATATCTATCTACTAGTGCACCAAATGTGGCACAATAATATTGTTTAATTTAGAAAGGGTATACAATTTTAATAAAGTTTCTAATTTACTTTTATTATGTAATATACTTCATTCTCTTGCAGCATCAAACATAAGCTTTCTGTGTTTCCAGACTCCCATTGATTTCTATGGCATCCGCAGCCTCAAGGGTGGCAGATTGAAAACGAGGTATCCTGTTTCGGAATAGACAAGAGCGTGCCTGTTAAATGTTTAATAAACTGGGAAAAGGGTCAAATAGAGTTGAATGTGAATTCGAAACATCTGCAATGATGCAAGCATCAATCTGTGTCGGATTGAGATCGCGGGAGTGTATATTACATCACAAATTTCAACATTTGACGATCTTGGCATTGATAACTACGGCGGATTAATCTTGTGACAAATATGACGCAGGATTCAAGCGTATTTTCAGTTAATGCTTTGATAAATATCCCCCTTAGTCTTGTATACTGTTTTCTTAGTATCCCCTTGCAAATGTGTTGCCTATTTGGTTTACTGTTTGGAGACACTATTTACATTTTTATATATTATCTAAATACTTAGTTGGACTTAATACTTTTTGAGCTAGCCGACTCAATCTCGATAAAATCCTTGAATCCCCAGTTGCCAACTGCACTCCTTGCAATAATGTGATTCCCTCCAATGCTTGAAGACAAGGCCAATGTTTACTTGTTCCTATGCAAAATCAGTCAAACTTTATAGTTCTCCTTTGCAGATTTTAAATAATAAGTATTAAAACAATACTTAATATTTAAAGGGTCGTGATACCCAAATGTTGAAGCATATGAAAGTGATGCAGCATATCTGGAAAAAGCTGACTAAAAAATATCACCTGAACATCTGTATGTAAAAAGGAAGAAATGTTACCTCAAATTTCCTAAGTATTCACACTGTAAAAAGACATTAAGCAGCCAGTCAGGATGTTTATCCCAGGTCTTGCTAGTGCGGGCACAGTCTGTCATGTGCTGGCACAGTCATATTATTTTCTTATTTAGTTTAAGTAAGTTCAATAAAATATCATTAGATTTTAGTGAAATCTTTCAAGTGTAGTTCCTGGAGAAATATTATATCTGGATTTTGACGTTTTAATAATGTAAAAATGTTTTTCTGTTTAATGTGGGAGGTAATCCCCTCGCATTCCATGACACTAGATTTAATGATGAATCCATCTACTGCAAATACAGTTAAATAGATTTAACAATCTGTATAGGTCTTGAGGATGGGAAGGGGGGAATGAAAGAAAAAAAAAAGAAAGGAAAAGGAATGTAAAAAGGATTTTTAACCTTAAAAAATACAAACCAAGTATCTACATTGCCAATCATAATAGCATTAACAAATGTAAACATCATCATGAATCCAATTGTAACCTGCCACGTGAATGGCCCACTGCTCTTCATACTGTCTTGTAAGAATGCTTAGTGAAGTTGAACATTAATGTTATTTTTTACACACAATGTTTTAGCCTCCTTGACAGAATTTAATATAATAGGGCCCTCAGTACTGTCAATTATTATTTTAGCCGGGTATCTTAAACTTGGTTTTGCACCTATCATTAACGTCTCGCACTTCCTATACTGTTGCATTATATTAATTTTGTCATTGAAACTTAGGTACTTAATCATAACCATCCTAGGCCGAATGTTCCCATCAGGGTATTTCTTACTAGTACCTGTCCTATGGGCTCTTTCCACCTACATATAGAAATTATACTAACAAGTGGCAACATGTAAGAAATATATATATGTGGGGTGCACAAACATTCAGTAGTTAAGTTCAATATATGTCACATTAAATCTTAAAGGTACTGTAGCTGAAGTTCTAAATCATATATATATATATATATATATATATATATATATATATATATATATATATATAAAAATATATATTTCTTATATGTTGTCACTTGTTAGTATAATTTCTGTATGTAGGTGGATTGACCAATTAAATTGTACCGGTTACTATGATCCAATAATATTTCACGATTCTGTGAAGGGCATGGCGTGATGATGCCCTTATAAGGCACCAGACTGTTATTTAATTATGCCCGGACGAAGTCCCATGCTAACGTAAAAAGGGAGTGAAATGCACGTAGGCAATTATGGATATCAGTAATGCCCTTGAAGTTATAAGTTTACTGGAGGCCGTCCTTCATCTATTGAAGCAAAGTTGGTAAAGTACCTCTGCATTTTGCTTGATGTGGCAAGAGAGATTGCTTGGGACTTCCCTAATTTTTAGAGCGAGGCAAACTTTGCACAGTGCTTGTCGTGTGATTGCCTCTCGATATAACAGTGGTTTGCTTGTTAGGGAAGTGGAGTGTTAAAGGGACCCCTAGCTGGAACATTTTTGGCAGGAATGTGGACCATGATGATTAGTTTATGCGACTGTCCCTTAATGAAGCGTAAAATTTTTCTCCTTCCCTGCACTTACATTTTAAATGTGCCTCACATGCTAATGCAATAATATGGTGTTTCTACTAAGTTACTAACCTACTTGGCTGAGCTGTGGAAATGATACTTGCTTTCTACTTTACAGCTTATGCATGCTTCACTAATACGCTTGAACTTTGCTGAGCCATAATTACTGCTTGCATTGGAGGCCTCTGGTCCTTACTACTTACCACTATTTATGCAGTGTACATAGATCCTATTGGTAAGCTGCCCAGACGTGTCCTGCTCCTCAGGGTCTGGTGCAGCAGGGTGTTGTACATTGTCTTCTTGACATTACTGAACTTTGGGCATCGCTTGTATGAATGTATTATTTTATTCCATTTTTTTCTACATTAATTTGTGGTTAATTAATTTTTTTTATTTTTTATTTTATTCTTTGTTTTGGGGGGCATTGTTCTTTATCCATGATGAGCAACCTATGCAACTATAAACTAAAAGGGATTGCGTCATGTTTTGACAAATAATAAAATGAGAGTTTATTTCATAAAAGAGTGCTGTATTTCCTTTCTTTTTGGGCAGTGCCAATTGTATTACTGTCTCTTTCTTAAAGAGTTATTGAATATACATTTGAAAGGATCTGCACCAATTTAATTACTACTGTAATAGTAACACTTTGCTGCAATAATAGTGTGTCACTATTGTACTGTAACAAAACAGGTTAAATTTAGGTTTACTTATGTAAATTCTATTGTTATTCAATACTGTCTTAAGGTATCATTTACATTATACATTAGTTATTATTATACATAATTTCTTATATAACTAGAAACAATAACAGCCTTCAAAAGCTTTAACAAATGATTACATATTTGTTAGCTATGTATGTCTTGGTGAAACTGAACTGTAAATACCCCAGACAGCTTATTCCAAAAAAAATATAAATGGGACAATGCAATATTCCTATATGAATTCCCTACTTTAAACTAGAAGTGAAGGGCTAGTTTGTTTCATTGTGGCACATAGTTGTATGCCTCTATAAAAAAGAAAAACATAGATGAATCAGTAATTTTGAGTATCAACAGCTTTATGACATTGTGATGTCAGGAATGTATTCCACTGGGTAGATAAAAATGTAGTGCAGGATTTTCACTAAGAACTAAGATCAAGAAAAAAATGATCAAACCTTTAGAAGAACATGGCCCTTAGGCTAAGTAGCTTAATGTGGCTCAGACGTTTATCATATTGTTTGATGTTTATGTGTAATACACAGCACATGTGTGCACAAGATTACAATTTGTTACTTGTGCTTCATACACTTCGGTATTTTATGAAAGTTGGTATTGCTTTATAAAGGTTTAATCTAAGCTCTTTTCACACAGTAATATATATGTGTACATGTGTGTGTATGTGTGTACATACAGTATGTCTATGTGTATGTATAGGAGTGTGTATTTGTATGTTCCAATTCGAACACTCTGGAAATTCAGGCTTTGAACTCTTGCTCAAGTAATATACAGTACAGGTACCATATTGAGAAATGGGAATGGGTCCCATAAGAAAAGCTACTGAACTATGTTTATTCCCATTTGAGCAGCTACCTCAAGTAGACAATTAAGCAATGTTTTTCTTTTTCTTTGAGGTAGTATGTGTACATATATCACATAGGCACATGTTTTATAGCATAGCACTGACTGAAAAGTTTCCCTAAATATCATTAACCTGAATCTTACCTCATCTATCCACCTCTGTGTCAGCCCAACAAACATCATTTAACCCTAACTGTCACACTGTCCTAATGCTTTTTATCATAACCATGACCCTGCTCCAGCTCTATTAACCCTAACAGTGACCTTTCCCAATAACAAATAACCATAACCTTATAAAAGCTCATTCTCACAACAATACCTCAAAACCAAACAGACACCCACCTCAGACATTACCCTCTACAAACTCCACCCCCTCAAATGACAAATGATTCGTAACAAATAAGCCCCCCCCCCCCCCACACACACACTAAAAACTAAGCCTGCAACATTAAAATCAAGAAAAATAATCTAGAAAAACTAAAGTCATTTAAAAATATATGAGGGGAGGGGCATCTTAACTTATTTTTGCAGTGAAATGGTTTCAGCATTATACAGTTCGAAAACATAATTTATATTTACCTGATAAATTCTATTCTTTCCTGGCATGGAGAGTCCACAAATCCATTCAATCACTAGTGGAAATACAACTCCTAACCACCAGATGGAGGCAAAGAACACCCCAGCAAAGCTTCAAGTATCCTCTCACTACCCACAATCCCCAGTCATTCAGTCGAGGAATTATGGAATGAGAATAAGACACAAAGGGTATAGAGGTGCCTGAGGTTTAGAAAAATGACAAAAAAATGACAAGATTACACTTTGTTAGTTACTTGTGCTTTATACACTGCAGTATTTTATGAAAGTTGGTATTGGTTTATAAAGGTTTAATCTTAGCTCTTATCACACAGGAATATATATGTGTACATGTGTGTGCATATGTGTACATACAGTATGTCTGTGTGTATGTATAGGAGTGTGTATTTGTATGTTCAAATTTGAACACTCTGGAAATTCAGGCTTTGAACTCTTGCTCAAGTAATATACATGTACCATATTGATAAATGGGATTAGGTCCCATAAGAAAAGCTACTGAACTATGGTTATTCCCATTTGAGCAGCTCCATCAAATAGACAATTAGGCAATGTTTTTCTTTTTCTTTGAGGTAGTATGTGTACATATATCACATAGGCACAAGTTTTATAGAAATTTAACACTGACTGCAACTTTCCCCTAAATATCATTAACCTGAATCTTACCTCATCTATCTAAGAAAAGCTACTGAACTATGGTTATTCCCATTTGAGCAGCTCCCTCAAGTAGACAATTAGGCAATGTTTTACTTTTTCTTTGAGGTAGTATGTGTACATATATCACATAGGCACAAGTTTTATAGCATAGCACTGACTGCAATGTTTCCCTAAATATCATTAACCTGAATCTTACCTCATCTATCCACCTCTGTGTCAGCCCACCAAACATCATTTAACCCTAACTGTCACACTGTCCTAATGCTTTTTATCATAACCATGACCCTGCCCCAGCTCTATTAACCCTAACAGTGACCTTTCCCAATAACAAATAACCATAACCTTATAAAAGCTCATTCTCACAACAATACCTCAAAACCAAACAGACACCCACCTCAGACATTACCCTCTACAAACTCCACCCCCTCCCATGACAAATGATTTGTAACAAATAAGCCCCCCCCCCCCCCCCACTAAAAACTAAGCCTGCAACATTAAAATAAAGAAAAATAATATAGAAAAACTAAAGTCATTTAAAAATATATGAGGGGAGGGGCATCTTAACTTATTTTCGCAGTGAAATGGTTTCAGCATTATACAGTTCGAAAACATAATTTATATTTATCTGATAAATTCTATTCTTTCCTGGCATGGAGAGTCCACAAATCCATTTAATTACTAGTGGAAATACAACTCCTAACCACCAGATGGAGGCAAAGAACACCCCAGCAAAGCTTCAAGTATCCTCTCACTACTCACAATCCCCAGTCATTCAGTCGAGGAATTATGGAATGTGAATAAGACACAAAGGGTATAGAGGTGCCTGAGGTTTAGAAAAATGACAAAAAAATTACAAGATTACACTTTGTTAGTTACTTGTGCTTCATACACTGCAGTATTTTATGAAAGTTGGTATTGGTTTATAAAGGTTTAATCATAGCTCTTATCACACAGGAATATATATGTGTACATGTGTGTGCATGTGTGTACATAAAGTATGTCTGTGTGTATGTATAGCAGTGTGTATTTGTATGTTCCAATTTGAACACTCTGGAAATTCAGGCTTTGAACTCTTGCTCAAGTAATATACATGTACCATATTGATAAATGGGATTAGGTCCCATAAGAAAAGCTACTGAACTATGGTTATTCCCATTTGAGCAGCTCCCTCAAATAGACAATTAGGCAATGTTTTTCTTTTTCTTTGAGGTAGTATGTGTACATATATAACATAGGCACAAGTTTTATAGAAATTTAACACTGACTGCAACTTTCCCCTAAATATCATTAACCTGAATCTTACCTCATCTATCTAAGAAAAGCTACTGAATTATTGTTATTCCCATTTGAGCAGCTCCCTCAAGTAGACAATTAGGCAATGTTTTACTTTTTCTTTGAGGTAGTATGTGTACATATATCACATAGCCACAGGTTTTATAGCATAGCACTGACTGCAATGTTTCCCTAAATATCATTAACCTGAATCTTACCTCATCTATCCACCTCTGTGTCAGCCCACCAAACATCATTTAACCCTAACTGTCACACTGTCCTAATGCTTTTTATCATAACCATGACCCTGCCCCAGCTCTATTAATCCTAACAGTGACCTTTCCCAATAATAAATAACCATATCCTTATAAAAGCTTATTCTCACAACAATACCACAAAACCAAACAAACATCCACCTCAGACATTACCCTCTACACACTCACCCCCCTCCCATGACAAATTATTTCTAACAAATAAGCCCCCTCCCCACTAAAAACTAAGCTTAAAATCAAGAAAAATAATTTAGCAAAACTAAAGTAATTTAAAAATATATAATTGTTTCAGCGTTATACAGTTTGAAAACATAATTTATACTTACCTGATAAATTATATTATTTCCTGGCATGGAGAGTGCACAAATCCATTTAGAGGGACACTCAAGTCAAAATTAAACTTCAGGATTCAGATACAGCATGCAATTTTAAACAACTTTCCAATTTACTTCCATTAACAAAATGTGCACAGTCTTTTTATATTTACACTTTTTGAGTCACCAACTCCTACTTAGCATGTGCAAGAATTCACAGCATATACGTATATGCATTTGTGATTGGCTGAGGGCTGTGACATGATATAGGGGGAGTGGATATAGACATAACTTTGCAATTTATTTAACAAAAATCTACTACTCATTTGAAGTTCAGACTAAGTGCTATTGCATTGTTTTCTTATCATGCATTTGTTGATTATGCAAATCTACAGTGTTGACTGGTCCTTTAATTACTAGTGGAAATACAATGCCTGGCCACCAGGTGGAGGCAAAGAACTCCCCAGCAAAGCTTTAAGTATCCTCTCACTACCCACAATCCCCAGTCATTTAGCCAAGGAATTATGGAAAGAGAAGAAAACACAAAGGGTATAGAGGTGCCTGAGGTTTCGAAAAATGAAAAAAGCCATCTTAAAAATAAAGGCGGGTCATGGACTCATGCCAGGAAAGAAAATCATTTATCAGGTAAGTATAAATTGTGTTTTCTTTCCAATGGCATGTGAGAGTCCACAAATCCATTCAATTACTAGTGGGAAGCAGTATCAAAGATAGAGTCCACAGAATAGAAGGGAGGGATACACATGACAGGCAAACCTAAATAGAAGGCACCACCGCTTGAAGAACTTTCCTCCCAAAAGAAGCCTCAGCTGAGGCAAAAACATCAAATTTGGAAAATTTGGAAAATGTATGTAATGATGACTAAGTGGCCACCTTGTAAATCTGCTCCATAGAAACATAATTTTAAAGGCCCAAGAGGAAGCAACAGCCCTAGTGGAGTGAGCCGTAATTTTCTCTGGAGGCTGCTGTTCAGCTTTCTCAAAAGCCAATTGAATAAAATTTCTCAACCAGAAGGAGAGAGTAGAATAAGTGGCCTTCTGACCTGTCCGTTTAGCAGAAAAGACAACAAAAAGAACAGAAGATTGACAAAAATATTTCGTAGGCTGTAAATAGAACCTTAAAGCACGCACAACATCCAGATTGTACAATAACCGCTCCTTCTTAGAGGAAGGGTTAGGACAAAATGAAGGAACAACAATTTCTTGGTTAATATTGCTTTCTGAGAACATCCTAGGTAGAATGCCTAATTTAGTACGGAGAACCGCCTTATCCGCATGAAAAATAAGATAAGTAGAATCACACTGTAGAGCTGAAAGCTCCGAAACTCTATGGGAAGAGGAAATTTCCAGCAGAAACAAAACCTTCCAGGACAATAACATGATGTCAACAAAATGCATAGGCTCAAATGGAGTTTGCTGCAGAACTTTAAGAACCAGACTCCAATGAGGAGCAATTGACCTAAACACAGGCTTGATTCTAACCAAAGCCTGGACAAAAAATGTAACATCTGGCAAAATTGCCAGATGCTTCTGCAGAAGAATCAACAGAGTCAAAATCTGACCCTTTAGGGTACTGACTGATAAACCCTTTTCCAGGCCCTCCTGAAGAAAGGACAGAATACGGGGAATTCTCACCTGACTCCAAGAAAAACCCCTAGATCTGCACCAATGAAGGTATTTATGCCATACCTTATAATAAATCTTGTGAGTAACAGGCTTATGAGCCTGGATCATAGTGTCAATAACTTTCAAAGAAAAACCTTGTCTGAACAAGATTAAGTGTTCAATCTCCAAGCAGTAAGCCTCAGAGAGTCTAAGTTTGGATGGAGGAAGGGACCCTGAAGTATAAGATCATTCCTCAGAGGCAATTTCCCTGAGGTAAATGACGACATCCTCACTAGGTCCGCAAACCAAGTTCTGTGAGGCCATGCTAGAGCTATTTGAATCACCGAAGCCTGCTCCTGTTTGATATGAGCTCTTACCCAAGAAAGGAGGTTAACCAGAGGAAACAGATACATTTAGACCGAAAACACATGGCACTGCTAGAGTGTCTACCAAAGCTGCTTGAGGATCTCTTAATCAGATCCAGCTCTGGAATGCCCCACTTGAGGGTTAAAATTGAGAAAACTTCCGGAAGGAAAGCCCATTCCCCTGCATGAAACGTCTGCCTATTCAGATAATCAGCTTCCCAGTTGTCCACCCCTGGAATATGAAAGGCAGAGGAATGACAACAGTGAGACTCTGCCCACTGAAAAATGTGAGTCACCTCCTTCATAGCTAACAAACTCCAAGTTCCTCCTTGGTGGTTGATATACACCACCGAAGTGATGATGTCTGATTGAAATCTGATAAACCGGACTAAACTCAGTTGAGGCCAAGCTGATAGAGCATCGAGAATTGCTCTCAATTCTAGGATATTAATAGGGAATGAGTCCAAAGTCCCTAAGCTCTTAGGGACCCCCAAACTGCTCCTCAGCCTAATAGGCTGGCATCCATGGTCACAATCTCCCAAGAAGGTCTCAGGAAACAAGTGCAATGAGATAAATGGTCCTGGAAGATCCACCAAGACAGAGACATCCTTGTTTGAGAGTCTAAAACTATCCTCTGAGAGAGATCAGAGTGGTCTCTATTACATTGATTGGGCATACATAACTGTAGAGATCTCAGATGGAAGCGAGCAAACGGACCAATGTCCATGGATGCCACCATGAGACCAATTACTTCCATGCATACAGCCACCAAAGGATGAACAGAGGACTGAAGAGAACAACAGCTTAAATTTTCTGACCTGTCAAAAAAAATCTTCATAGATACTGAGTCTATGATTGTCCCCAGGTAAAATACCCTGGAACTTGGCACTGAGGAACTTTTCCCTAGATTCACATTCCACCCGTGAGAATGGAGAATAGCTAACAGAGAATCTGTATGGGATCTTGCTAACTGAAAAAATGTCACCTGGACCAGGATATCATCCAGGTAAGAAGCCACCACAATCCCTAGAGATCTGGCAACAGCCAAAAGAGGCCCAAGAACCTTTGTAAAGACTCTAGAAGTAGTGGTGAGGCTGAAAGGCAGGGCTACAAATGATAAATGTTGATCCAAAAAAGCAAACCTCAGGAACTTGAAATGTTCCCTGTGGATAGGCACATGAAGATATGCATAATTTAGGTCTATAGTGGTCATAAACTAACTCTCCTGAACTAGAGGGAGAATAGAATGAATAGTCTCCATTTTGAAGGACAGAATCTTGAGAAACTTGTTGAGAGACCTTAAGTCTAGAGTAGGTTGAAAAGTTCCCTCCTTTTTGGGAAAGATTTGAATAAAATCCCTGACTCTCTTCTGTTAGAGGAACTGGGAAAATCACTCCCAGACAGAACAAATCCCTTGCACAGTTTAAGAAGGCCTCGCCCTTTACCTGGCTTACAGATATTATTGATAATAGGATCAGGCCCTGGGGAGACAAGACTTGAATCCTATCCTGTATCCCTGGGAGACTACATCCACTGCCTAAGGAACTGGAATGTCATAAATCCAAGTCTGCTGAAAAAAGGAAAGCCTGCCCCCTACCTGATCCAGCACTGGATCGGGGGGTGGCCCCTTCATGCTGACTCAGCCTCAGCGGAAGGCTTTTTGGATTGCTTACCCTTGTTCCAGGACTGGCTAGCTCTCCAAGAAGTCTTGGCTTGCTCAGATTTAGAAGACGAGGAAGATTTTTGGTTCAGACACTGGGCAGCACTTGCTTATTGGTGGATGAATTTATCCACCAATCAGCAAGAACAACCCAGGTTGTTCACCAAAAATGACAATCAAATAAAGATACCGAGAGAATTAAGAACATTTGATAATAGGAGTAAATCAGAAAGTTGCTTAGAATTGCATGCTATATCTGAATCACGAAAGAAAACTTTTGGGTTCAGTGTCCCTTTAAAGAGATATTACCCAAACTAAATAAAAGGTAAACTTGTGCAAACAAATTCCCATAGCCAAAATAAAAAAAAGCATTCACATGACAGAACAGTGCCCTGAACTGCTGGCCAATAAATCCCTAACCTTTAAAAGGATATTCAGTCTCATAAGGATCCACCTTGTTCTCTAAGTATCCTTTTTTTTTAAAACAAAGAACTTCTAAGTGCTGCATTCTTCTCACCTAGAAGGTAAAAGCACTTACCTGTGCATCTGCTGTAGGGCAGGTACAGCAAACAGGTGTGAAAGAATCCTCACTGACATAGACCTGTAGATAAAGAAAAAACAGAGTAACCAACCCTGGTTTTCTATATACGGGTAGCAAAAATGTTGGAAGGTAAGCAAAGACCACCTCGCCATCTTCCAACTGCTAAAAGCCACCATTACTCTTACTAAAGAGAATTACATGGACACAGCATAATCGTGCTTGCAGGGAAAAGTACCCATTAAAGGATTAACAATTTAATTTCTTCACCTACAATGTTACACAGGCAAAGAATGACTGGGGATTATGGGTAGTAGGAGGATACTTGAAGCTTTCCTGGGTGTTCTTTGCCTCTACCTGGTGGCGAGGAGTTGAATTCCCACCAGTAATTGAATGGATTTGTGGACTCTAGATGCAATTGGAAAGAAAAGGGATTCTTCCACAAAGCAACCAACCATATGAGGCTGATAAGGTTCAATTCATTAGGGACAGTCCTAGCTCAACATTATTTGCAGAGGGTGGTTAATAATGATGAGTTATTATGATACTTTTTTTTATAAATTTTTCAGCTGTTTAGGCTGATGTAGAGCATTTACTAATATTCAGCTAGATTATGAGTTTTGAGCACTATAGGGAAATTAACGACCGCCACAAAAGCGGCGGTATTTCACCTCCCTATAGCACGGCTTGCACGGGCGATATGGTGGCGTTGAGCTCCATTCCTCACCCAAATACATGCACTGCTTTGAAGTGCTCATGCACGATTTACCCAAAGACATAAATGGGGAGAGCCAGCAAAAAAAAGCCTAACACCTGCAATCGCGGAAACAAAAGCTCTGTAACGCAGCCCCATTGATGTCTATGGAGAAAGAAAAAGTTATGTTTAAACCTAAAACCCTAACATAAAAAACATGTCTAAACACCGCTAATCTGAAACCCCGACATCGCCGCAACCTACATAATGGTATTAATCCCTAATCTGCCGCGCCCAACATCGCCACCACCTACATCATGTTATTAACCCCTAATCTGCCACCCCTAACATTGCTGCCACCTACATTACAGTTATTAACCCCTAATCTTGCCGCCCCCAACATCGCTGCCAACTACATAAATTTATTAACCCCTAATCTGCTGGCCTTAACATCGCCACCACCTACCTACACTTATTAGCCCCTAATCTGCCACCCCCAATGTCGCCACCATTATACTACATAAATATATTTATTAACCCCTAAACCTAACGCTAACGTAACCCTAACACCCCCTAACTTAAATATAATTAAAATAAATCTAAATAAACCTTACAATTATTACCTAAATAATTCCTATTTAAAACTAAATATATACTTACCTATAAAATAAAACCTAAGCTAGCTACAAAATAACTAATAGTTATAATATTGTAGCTATCTTAGGTTTTATTTTTATTTCACAGGTAAGTTTGTATTTATTTTAACTAGTAGACTAGTTATTAAATAGTTATTAACTATTTACTAGCTACCTAGTTAAAATAAATACAAAGTTACCTGTAAAATTAAACCAAACCTGCCTTACACTAAAACCTAACATTACAATAAAATAAATTAAATTAATAAAATACAATTATCTAAATAACAAAAAATAAACACTAAATTACACAAAATAAAAAACTAAATTATCAAAAATAAAAACGAATTACTCCTAATCTAATAGCCCTATCTAAATAAAAAAGTCCCCCCAAAATAAAAAAAACCTAGCCTACAATAAACTGCCAATGGTCCTTAAAAGCGCCTTTTGTGGGGCATTGCCCCAAAGAAATCAGCTCTTTTACATGTAAAAAAAAAAATACAAACACCCCCCAACAGTAAAACCCACCACCCACACAACCAAAACCACCAAATAAAATTCTATCTAAAATAACCTAAGTTAACCATTGCCCTGAAAAGGGCATTTGGATGGGCATTACCCTTAAAAGGGCATTTAGCTCTTTTACGGTGCCCAAACCCTAAGCTAAAAATAAAACCCACCCAATAAACCCTTAAAAAAACCTAACACTAAACCCTGACGATCCACTTACAGTTTTCGAAGAACGGACATTCATCCTCATCCAGGCAGCAGAAGTCTTCATCCAAGTGGCCAGAAGTCTTCATCCAGATGGCATCTTCTATCTTCATCCATCCGGCGTGGAGCTGGTCCATCTTCAAGACATCCGGCACGGAGCATCCTCTTCTTCCAATCGTCGCTGGAAAATGAAGTTCACTTTAATTGACGTCAAATGGGTGTTTAGTGTACTTTGCAGCAGTATAGTTATGAGTTGTATGTTACAGATTTGTAACGTAAAACTCATAACTACTGACTTTAGATGGCGGTACGAATCTTGTCAGTATAAAGTGTACCGCTCACTTTTTGACCTCCCAGGCAAACTCGTAATACCAGCGCTATGGAAGTCCCATTGAAAAAGGACTTTTTTAAAAGTGTGGTACTGGTGTTGCGTGATGGTCAAAAAGGTGTGCAGTACACCTATACCTACAAGACTTGTAATAGCAGCATTAGGGGAAAAGCAGCGTTATGAAGCTTAACGATGCTTTTTCATTCATAACGCAAAACTTGTAATCTAGCAGTTTGTTTGAAGACCATAACAAAGGTTTCTGATGTATAATTGCTACATACTGCCCATACTAGTGACAGTCAGAAGATTTTGACATTTTGTTCTAGGTTACTATGGTTCTTGAGCCTCTGTAATGTTGTAAACCCAAGGCTGTTTGCTTGAAACAGCAGCAAGCTTAGGATCTAGCCCTTGTTGTTTAACCTATTCTTTTAGAAATTTTCATTTAGATTGTTGTTTTTTTAAAAATGATTTAATAATTCTATTCAAGCTCAAGCTTTATGTAACCATATTTTGTTATATAGTTCCTGCCACTATGGCAACCCATACACCATTAGTTAAATTTACATTTTAGTGCATTTCTCCTTTATATTTGTTTGTGCCACAGAAAGAAACTGCTTGAAAGTATCTTGTACTTGGACATTAAAGGGACAGTAAACACCTTGACATTTTTACACAAAATTTTTAGTTATATGTAGTAAAAGAATTTTAATAATTCTGTCATTATTTATTTTGCCCATGTAAACTGGGTATTTTCTAATTATTGGAGCAGTGCCAGGTTGGCCAACCAGGATGCCAGGAGTTTTCTCCAGTGGGTTGCACTCCCCACATCTAGTTACCTCAAGAGACTGCTGCAGGTCGTTTTCCTCCTGTGCAGGGGGCACTAACAGTTCCTGACTTGTCCATGGCCTTTCCACCCTCTCCTCATGTCCTTGTGCTGGATATGGCAGGGACAGGATTCCTGCGGCAATATGTAGTCTGGCAAAAGGCAGTGTGCAGGCAACTGGTGACTCAGGGTGTGCAAAGAAGTGATGTGAGGCCTGCTGCTGCCTCTGGGACAGTGGTGTGTCCTGAGGAATATGCTGTGCTCATGAAATGGGGAGGCAACTTCCTAATTCATGCCCGTCATGAGGATCCCGTGGGGGAGTACACTGTCACCAGCACTAACTTCTATAAATATATCTAAGTACAGCGGGTAATGTGGATGTGTGCCTATTACACCCTGTGATCATAAGTACCCACTTTGCCCCATCACTCCACAAGTTTATAATAGATGCTGCAGCACAGGGGGTTGTAAAGGTGACAATGTCCCAAGGCTAACCCTCTGGCTGCCAGAGAAGTCTATTGCATTGCCAAGGGCAGGTATATTGGGGACAGTGTATGGAGAGAACATGACTTTTACACCCAGATATCACAGTATTATTTCTCCTTGGGACACAGATACTGCATTATTATTGCCCCCTTCCCCCAATAACCCACTGTTACCAGACAACTTAGGCAAGGTAAGGGGGGGCTGGGCCGGTCTTTAAAAGTTTCCAGGGTTGGTTTGATTTTCTAGTCCAGCCCTGACTTGGAGCTAAAAATGCAAGATTAACTTTGCTTTCCCTAATTGCTTTTAGCAGAGAACAACTGCAAAATAAAGCACTTTATACTAACATAATAACCGACTAGACTTGTCAGCTGCAGACTCAAGACCTATTTGTCCACCAAATGATACAAGTGATAGGTGGAGTTTGGCAATAAAAAAAACAAGTGCAGAAAACAAGATTAGTTTTTTTAAAAAAGTTAAAATTTATCTGATACATTATTTCATAGTAAGAAATATTTTATAATTACAATTTGCAAAACTGTTTAGTGAACTTTAGTGTTCTTATCTGCTAATCTAACTGAGGCACATTACATTACATTACCCAGAACACTCTTGAACTATGTTGCCAAAAGTGCCATTGTGTCAGGAATTTCACTACTACTACCACATTCAAGTTCACCCTTCCTAATACTGGCCGCTAGTCAGTATCAGGTGATCAATTCTTTAAATGAGTGTGACTGTGATAAAAGTATACTTGGAAACAACAGTGGCTGGAGATGCACGATTCAGTGGAAGAAGGTCTTTATACAATCTGAGGTCAGGGCAAGCGGCTAGTAAGACAAAGTAATTAAACAGTCTAAGATCAGAACAGGTGGCTGCCAAAGCAAATTCATTAAACAATTTGAGGTAAGGGTAGGTCAATGTGTGAACAGACTGAGAACAAGGAATAAGGGCTGGGTTGCTGGAAACTGGTCAAACAAACAAGCAATGCAAAAATGGACACTACTTATAAAGGCCAAGGGGCATGACTAGCAACAGGTGAGTAACTTGTACGGTTACCTGTATAAGAGCATAAGCAAAGTATATGACGCCAATCACTAGCAAGGTAAAAAGCACATGCACAGGGATAGTGAATTTGGGAAGAAGAAAAAAGATCTGCCCCATTGCCAAACATGGTAACACGCATAGCCACGTGACCCCAACAACCAGAGATGGATACACGCCGTCTGAGTAGGGAAGGTACCTGAGACATTGTTAGTTGTTTGCAGAAGACAGTTAACCCATTATATGGTGTTATGCTCAATTATTTCTGCAGTCCTCTGTACTTCCTTTACTTAGACTTCTCTGAAATAAATATTTCTTCATCAACAGTTTAACCCCTTGATGACCAGCTACATATGGGGGTGACTTTTTCAATAGTTTACTTTAGCAAGCCTACAGGAGGGAGGGAGGGTCTAATAGCGCAGGTCTTGCTACGGTATTATACCAAGACAAACATTTAACGACCAGCAATGTACAGGGAATAACACGGTTGTTAAGGGGTTAAATATGTGCATACAATTTAAAAATATAATAACATATTTAATACCATGTCTCCTATTAAAAGCTTTGGCATACAAATTTCAACTCAATACTAATTGCTTCAAAATCAGTTGCTGTATATAGCCTCAAAATAATGCTAATTAACCACCTGTCTCAAACAATACATAATAATAATTATTCAACCACCTAAATCTCAATTTTCACTTCAACATCACTTTTGGAGGTTTAGACTTGGTTCAGAATTAAATCTGCTGAAACATCACATTTAAACCATGATATCTAAAATTAAGTTGAATATTAACTTCTGAAGTAGAATGCAATAATTCTTTCTCTTGTTATCTTAATATAATTACAGATGCTTTGCTGAGCGTACACACAGAATAAAGCATTGGAAGATGGCTCATGTCAAAGACCTTAAAATTAGCTGATTGTATCTAATATATAATTGTATGTGTATCTAATGACCAAATTAAGGTACAATAATTGATCTTTATAACTGAACTGAAGCATGGGGCCCCATTTATTAAGCCGCAGATGCTGCTTTGGAGCCCCATTGTTTCAGGCTCACCTAAAACGGAAGTTAAGAAGCAGCGGTCATAAAACATAATATATATATATGTATCAATTATCGAAAAGGTATGCATTCCTCATATAAAAGTTCAACTGCCATGGTGCTATCAAAAATAGTGATATAACAAAGCAGTAAAAAAGCACTCACTGGACTTTATCCAAAGAAAAATGTAACTTTCAATAAAGAGATTAAAACATTATAACCTTTCGGAAACGGTCCGGTCTCTTTTTCAAATGATCACAAGATACATGCTCAGGAAAACATAATTAACCAACCTATCAATAACCTGCTATATATATGCATATGAGAGATCAAAACCAATTAGTTAGCCCAGCTATTTTAACAATTTATGTAAGTGTTTTTAATGATGTTTAGTTCACTTTTTTAGACAAGCATAGATGAGCCAGCCTCTTGTTTTGACAGTAGTGCAAGATCTATGTGCATGAAAGTTTTAGGTCTCATGACTGCAGCATCGGACGTGATCCCCTTTGCTCGTTTTCATATGAGACCTGTCCAGCATTGTATGCTGAACCAATTGTGCAGGGATTATACAAAGATATCACAATTAATATCCTTAAATCCCAATGTTCGACTCTCTCTGACTTGGTGGTTAGATCACCATCGTATAGTTCAAGGGGCCTCCTTTTGTTCGTCCAACCTGGACTGTGATCACAACAGATGCAAGTCTTTCAGGTTGGGGAGCTGTCTGTGGATCTCTGACAGCACAAGGGGTTTGGAAATCTCAAGAGACGAGGTTACCAATCAATATTTTAGAACTCCGTGCTATTTTCAGAGCTCTTCAGGTTTGGCCTCTGTTGAAGAGAGAACCATTCATTTGTTTTCAGACAGACAATATCACAACTGTGGCATATGTCAATCATCAGGGTTGGACTCACAGTCCCCAAGCTATGAAAGAAGTATCTCGGATACTTGCTTGGGTGGAATCCAGCTCCTGTCTAATTTCTGCGGTTCTTATCCCAGCTATAGATGATTGGGAATCTGATTATCTCAGCCATCAGACTTTACATCCGGGGGAGTGGTCGCTCCATCCAGATGTGTTTTCTCAGATTGTTCAGATGTGGGGTCTTCCAGAAATAGATCTGATGGCTTCCCATCTAAAATGGTACCTGTACAGGTCCAGGGATCCTCAGGCGGAAGCGGTGGATGCATTAACAGTTCATTGGTGTTACCAACCTGCTTATATTTTCCCGCCTCCAAGAGTGATCTCCAAAATCATCATGGAACAATTGTTTGTGTTGCTGATAGCTCCAGCATGGCCTCACAGGTTTTGGTATGCAGATCTTGTTCGGATGTCCAGTTGCCCACCTTGGCCACTTCCATTAAAGCCAGACCATCTGACTCAAGGTCCGTTTTTCCATCAGGATCTCAAATCATTAAATTTGAAGTTATGGAAATTGAACGCCTAGTGCTTAGACATAGAGTATTTTCTGACTCAGTAATTAATACTTTGTTACAGGCTCGTAAATCTGTTTCTAGGAAGATTTATTATCGAGTTTGGAAGACTTATATTTCATGGTGTTCTTCTCATAAATTCTCCTGGCATTATTTTAGAATTCCTAGAATTTTACAGTTTCTTCAGAATGGTTTGGATAAGGGTTTGTCTGCAAGTTCCTTGGAAGGACAAATCTCTGCTCTTTCTGTTTTGTTTCACAAAAATATTGCTGAGGTTCCTGATATTCACTGTTTTGTACAGGCTTTGGTCCGTATTATGCCGTCATTAAACCAATCTCTCCTGCTTGGAGTCTTAATTTGATTTTGAAGGCTATGCATTCTTTGGACATTAAACTACTTTCTTGGAAAGTGTTGTTCCTTTTGGCCATCTCTTCTGCTAGAATAGTTTCTGAATTATCTGCTCTTTCTTGTGAATCTCCTTTTCTGATTTTCCATCAGGATAAGGCAGTTTTGCGGACTTCATTTAAATTTCTACCTAAGGTTGTGAATTCTAACATTAATAGAGAAATTGTTGTCCCTTCTTTGTGTCCTAATCTTAAGAATTCTTTGGAGAGATATTTACATTCTTTGGATGTGGTAAGAGCTTTGAAATATTTTGTCGAAGCTACTAAAGAATATAGGAAGACTTCTAGTCTATTTGTTATCTTTTCTGGTTCTAGGAAAGGTCAGAAGGCTTCTGCCATTTCCTTGGCATCTTGGTTGAAGCTTTTGATTCATCGGGCTTATTTGGAGTCGGGTCAGGCCACGCCTCAGGAATTACAGCTCATTCTACTAGATCAGTCTCCACTTCGTGGGCTTTTAAGAATAAAGCTTCAGTTGATCAGATTTGCAAAGCAGCAACTTGGTCTTCTTTGTATACATTTACTAAATTCTACCGTTTTGATGTATTTGCTTCTTCGGAAGCAGTTTTTGGTAGAAACGTTTTTCAGGCAGCTGTTTCAGTTTGATTCCTCTGCTTATGTTTGAGTTTTTTCTTTTCATTATGAGAATAAACTTATATTTTGGGTTGTAGATTTATTTTTTTCAGTGGAAAATGGCTGTTATTATTTTATCCCTCCCTCTCTAGTGACTCTTCTGTGGAGTTCCACATCTTGGGTATTACTATCCCATATGTCACTAACTCATGGAGTCTTGCAAGTTTGGATTTTTGCACTCATCGGGTTAGTGCGCAAGTGAAAACATTTTACTTTCAACTTGTAATACCAGCACTACTCAACGTGCACTAAAAGTTTACAAGATGCGCATGAGCTGGAGCATTAAATATCGCTCTACTTGTAATCTGGCCTTAAATGCTTTAAACCATTATTTTGTTAGCAATTTTATATTATTTAGAAGTTATTTGGACAAAACAAGCAGTGTTTACCTTATATTCTTTGCTGTGCCAATCAAGGCTATATAAATGAGTTCCAGCACATGTGCAGCATATAGAAATGCCAGTGGGCAGTGGAAAAACTGCAACTGTCGTATTTAAATTACATGAAAAACTGTCACAAGAGAGAAAGAAGATGCACTTCAATTTTTGTTGCTATATATAATTTAACCTTTTATAGGGAATTAAATTCACTTTTTTTTTTTAAATCATACTGATTTTTTTCTCTTAATGTACTAGAAGACTTTTTGAAAGAATTTTCAAGATTTTTAATTGACACTAGAATTAAAGTTCAAAGCAATTTTACTGTTGTTTTTAATACTAAGCATTCTGGTAAGAGATAACCTGTGATCTGTAGTCTAGTATGATTCATATTCCTGAAAGCATAATGACTCTTTCTTCACAAATCTATAGGTATAAGAAAATAAGATATATGCTTTCATACAATCTAGTACCATAAAATAGAATTGTCAGGGTGAATATACAAAGTCATTCTACAAAGTGCTGCATATTAAAAACAATTTGAATATGCAATACATTGTATATACTTCAGCATTGTAGACTTTGAGATATAGGGGCATATGTATCAAGCTCCAAATGGAGCTTGATGCCCCGTGTTTCTGGCGAGCCTGCAGACTCGCCAGAAACAGCAGTTATGAAGCAGCGGTCACAAAGACCGCTGCTCCATAACCTATCCGCCTGCTCTGAGCAGGCGGAGCACGATCGGGTTGATTGACACCCCCCTGCTGGCGGCCTATTGGCTGCAAATCTGCAGGGGGCGACGTTGCACCAGCAGCTCCTTTGAGCTGCTGGTGCAATGCTGAATACGGTGAGTGTATTGCTCGCCGTATTCAGCGAGGTCTGGTGGACCTGATCTGCAGTGTTGGATCAGGTTCGCCAGACCTTGATACATATGCCCCATAGGGGCCAAATTATCAAGCTCCAAATGGAGCTTGATGCCCCAGTTTCCGCACCAGCCTTCAGTCTGGCCAGAGACAGAAGTTATGAAGCAGCAGTCTAAAGACTGCTGCTCCATAACTTGTCCGTCTGCTCTGAGGAAGCGGACAGAAATCAACCTGTTTATTGACACCCCCTGCTAGTGACCAATTGGCCCAAAATCTGCAGGGGGCGGCATTGCACAAGCAGTTCACCAGAGCTGCTTGTGCAATGATAAATGCCAACAGTGTATGCTTTCAGCATTTATCGATGTGCGGCGGACGTAATACACTACATCATATCATGTACGCTCGCGCTGTGATAAATTGTCCCCATAATATCTGTAATGATTATAGTCATATTCACAGTGCAACCAAATGTAAATTGCAAACCTATGAAGTATATTTTCTAATAAACCACATATTTTAAGTGTACACTGTATAGTGCCTACTTCCTTTTCTTAACCTGAAAAATTGCTCTAGTGATAGAAGGTGAAGATGTAATCTGATTCTTAACAATACAGTAGATTATAATGACATTAACTATGGGCATTGTAAACAAACAAAAATTAATTTAGATGTCATAACATTTTAAATTTGTCTTTTGCTTTGAAATTTTAAGATGGTGTTCCAAGAAAACATGTTACTCTATTATTTAGGTTTTTATTCTCTCTTTATATAAAATAAGAACCATTAAGGAAGCCAGAACCAAATAATTTAGACAGGTTAAGCTGCAGGAACATGTTTTACAAGAATGCTGAATACTGATGGTATACTTAAATTTACCATAGCAACAAATAATTGCTTCAGTTTCCTATATCTCAAAATATACTAGCAAGTTGAAAACCAACAATAGGTATCTTAAACTAAATTGGATGGATTCAAATAATTTCTGCAGCAATTTTAAATGTATGCCTAGATATTAAACAAAGAAGGTTTTCAAATTTATCAATGTTTTCTTAAACTGTTCTGTGTAGATGTAAACAGCATTGTTTTATTGTATTTTATATGTAACTAATAATGGACCTTAAACTCTGCCCTTTGCTATGAATGGCTGAACAATGGTTTAACTGTATTTTGTTGAATCTGAATTATCTGCACTAATGAGAGTAGATTCTACTGAAATATAAATCCCATGGCTCCTAGCACAGTAATAACATCAGAACAAAATAATACAAAAATAATATTCCACATGCAATTTTAGCCATTATTATTAACAGATATTTAAGTCTGATGATAAAATAGAAATTATTAGTAGTCCCACACAAAAAATAATATCTAGCAATTTCACAAAAATGATAAGATAGGTAATCATTCCACTGCAGTACAGCCTTCTGTCTTTACCTTCTATTCACATTTACAGATTTACCATACTTATAAAATGCACACCTTCCTTTCCATGCAATTACTTCAGCTCTTTATTTGTCTCGAAACAGCATTTCTCTATCTCCAGCTAACTTTTTTCAGAAATGTGTCATGGTAATTGTGAATCCGTTTTCTAACTCTTTTCACAGCATTTGTCTACAGCAAATGTTATAATCCAGTCTCCTAAAATACTTTTCATATTTTAACAGTTGGCACTCGGATCTACAGCTATTAGTAATTATGGAATCACTATGAAACACTGCATTAGTATGCTTCAGTATTCAGTATTCTAATAATTTACAATATTCCTGAAGAAGATGGTTAGTTTTCCAACCAGTATATATATACATGTAGAACTAAGTATGTGGCCTGTATTTAATAGATGTTTCTTTGAATACATAACATATACATGTGTTATACTGTAGGAATGTTGATATTTCCATGTAACAGAAATGATGGTGGGCAATGTGGTCTCATTACTACATATTAATTTATTCTGTAATACTAAGAAATACATAGGGGTCGATTTAACAATGTCCGCCGCACATAGATAAATGCTGACAGCATACGCTGTCGGCATTTATCATTGTACAAACATTTCTAGTGAAATGCTTGTGCAATGCCGCACCCTGCACATTCGCGGCCAATCGGCTGCTAGCGGGGGGTGTCAATCAACCCAATCTTATCCGATCGGGCAGATTGCTGTCTGCCGCCTCAGAGATGGCGGACAAGTTAAGGAGCAGTGTTCTTAAGCCCGTTGCTTCTTAACTCCTGTTTCCAGGGAGACTGAAGGCCCACGCGGAAACAGCTGCATTAGGGAGCAAACTGGGCTTGTTAAATCGGCCCCATAAACTGTAATATGTAAGTAAAAGAGTAGCATATAGACTAGTTTTTAATTATAAAGTTTGAATTAATATGTGCTGCACCTTATATTCCAAATGCATGATAGTTATTGTACCCAAGGCTAGTGAAAAGAATTCAAGAATTAATGGCCATTTGAATAACTATGCAATATAACTGGAAAATCAGGTTTTCTTACATTCATATAGGAAGTACATATTTTTATAGTGGATAGAAGGAGAAGATGGACCCCTAAATACCCCCCAAGTGAGATCCATTCTACACACCAGCAAGAGCAAGAAGAGCACTGAAATCCCAGTAAGCATTGCATATATTATACCTATTTTATTCATTCTTGTTGTATAGAGGGCTGCTGACAGGTAAACACTACTTCTCTACTTTTACAAAAAACAATATGGGGGCTGCTGAAAATTACATCTTATAAAAACTACACAGTACTTTTCCAGGAATGGAATTAGCATGATATTTGATTTTCCTGTTACAGCAGAATTCAATTGTGTTGCACTGCAAACAGAGCAGAAAATTTATATGTGAGGTGTCTATTTTAGGCCATCCTTGCTCCCTCCTCCAAAGCTCCCTCCTCCATCATTTAAAACTCCATGCACCCTCCTGTAAAACTCCATCCTTCCTCACCATCCTATAAAACTCTCTCCTCCATCCTTTAAAACTCCATGCGCCCTCCTGTAAAACTCCATCCTTCCTCAACATCCTATAAAACTCTCTCCTCCATCCTTTAAAACTCCATGCTCCCTTCTGTAAAACTCCCTCCTTCCTCCTCCCTGTGGTGAAACTGCCTCCTTTCTGGTTCATCTTCCCTGCATCATGCTACCTCCTCTGTCCTCACTGATTCATGCTGCCTCCTCCATGCTGCCTGCTTTGTCCTTCCTCCTCCATGTTGCCTCCTCCCTCCTTCATGCTGCCTGCCCTGTCCTCAATCCTCCATGCTACCTCATCTGTCCTCCCTGCTTCATGCTGCCTCCTACATGCTTACTGCTCTGTCCTCCCTCCTTTATGCTGCATTCTCTGTCCTGCCTCCTCCCTCCTATGTCCAGATTCAGACTTTTATTTTTGGCAAAGTAATTAAACAAACATATATATTTTGAATATGGAGACTCATAGGAAAGAAAAAATACATAGAACCGAGAAGCTAAGCAGAGGGTTTCTGTTTTGTGCCTGAGGGTACAAGAAAACAAGAGATAAGGTAAGCAATGTTAACAACATGTTATATAGGCACCTACTACCTGTTTTTAATTTATCTATCTCTTATTGTGTAAACGTTTACTGTGTGCTTGTGTCACAACAATCCAAAACAAAAAGTCATTATAGACTCCAGACTGCAAGAGAGCAAAGCTAAAATGATAATAGAAGTAAAGTAATTTACTTCTATTATTAATTTTTCTTTGTCCTCTTGTAATCCTTTGCTGAAGGTGGGGCGTTGCACTACTGGAAGCTAGCTGAATACATCAGTAAGTCAATAAAAAGCAGAATATTTGTGCAGCCACCAGTCAGCAGCTCCTGAGCTTACCTAGGTATACTTTTCAACAAAGGAAACCAAGGAGAACTAAGCAAATTAGATAAAAGAAGTAAATTGGAAAGTTGATTAAAATGTATTCTTTTTCTGAATCATCAAGGAAAAATGTTGAGCTTCATGTCCCTTTAAGACTAAGGCTCCATTTATCAAGCAGTGAATGCTGCTTTGGAGGCCCATCATTTCAGGCTCGACTGAAAGAAAGTTAAGAAGCAGCGGTTGTAAGACCACTGCTTCTTAACCTCTCTACCACCTATAGTGGCGAATTAAATTCATACCATTCCAATACGATCAGGATGATTGACAGCCCCTGCTAGCGGCCGATTGCCCCTAGTGAGCAGGGGGAGGCATTGCACAAGCATTTCTGGTGAAATGCATGTGCAATGATAAATGCAGACAGCATTTAACTATGTCCAGTGGACATGATTCGCCATAGTGAATCATGTCCACCTGACACTTGATAAATCAAGCCCTAAATCTTGAGATTCTAAAATCTCAAACTGTTAACTGTCCTTTTAAGCAAATCTCTAAATCACTTTGCAGTCTGGAGTCTATAATAACTTTCTGTTTTGGATTGTTGTGACACATGCACACAGTAAATGTTTACGCAATAAGGCCGAATTATCAATTGTTTGTTGGACCTGATCCGACAGTGCGGATCAGGTCCGACAGACATCGCTGAATGCGTAGAGCAATACGCTCTCCGTATTCAGCATTGCACCAGCAGCTCACAAGAGCTGCTGGTGCAACGCCGCCCCCTGCAGACTCACAGCCAATCAGCACGGCCGGCAGCAGGGAGGTGTCAATCAACCCGATTGTACTCGATTGGGTTGATTTCCGGCGATGTCTGTCCGTCTGCTCAGAGCAGGCGGACAGGGTTATGGATCAGCGTTCTTTAGACTGCTGCTCCATAACTTGTGATTCTGGCGAGTCTGAAGACTCGCCAGAAACACGGGCCTTCAAGCTCCGTTCAGAGCTTGATAGGTAGGCCCCAATAAGCGTTAGATACATTAAAACAGGTAGTAGGTGCCTATATAACATATTGTTAACATTTCTTACCTTATCTTTTGTTTTCTTGCAGCATCAGACACAAAACAGAAATCCTCTGCTTAGCTTCTCTGTTCTGTGGGTTTTTTTCTTTCCTCTCAGTCTCCATATACAAAATATATATATATTTGTATAAATATTTAGCAAAAAATAAAAGACTGAATCTGGACAGAGAAGGGAGAGGGCAGCAGGGAGCAAACAGGACAGAGACGGTAGCATGAAGGAGGGAGGATAGAGCAAGGAGCATTGAGGAGAGATGAGGGAGCATGGAGAAGAGAGGAGAGAGGAGGGAGCATGAAGCAGGGAGGACAGAGGAGAGAGGAGAGAGCAGGCAGCATGAAGCAGGGTGCAGACAGGACAAAGCAGGCAGCATGAAGGAGGGAGGATGCAGCATGAAGCATGGAGGAGGCAGCATGAAGTAGGGAAGACAGAGGATAGAGCAAGCAGCATGGAGGAGGGAGGGTAGAGGAGGAAGCATGAAGCAGGGAGAACAGAAGATAGAGCATGCAGCATGAAGGAGGGAGGGGAGAGGAGGAAGCATGAAGCAGGGAGAACAGAGGATAGAGCATGCAGCATGAAGGAGGGAGGGGAGAGGAGACAGCATGAAGCAGGGAGAACAGAAGATAGAGCATGCAGCATGAAGGAGGGAGGGGAGAGGAGGAAGCATGAAGCAGGGAGAACAGAGGATAGAGCATGCAGCATGAAGGAGGGAGGGTAGAGGAGGAAGCATGAAGCAGGGAGAACAGAAGATAGAGCATGCAGCATGAAGGAGGGAGGGGAGAGGAGGAAGCATGAAGCAGGGAGAACAGGGGATAGAGCATGCAGCATGAAGGAGGGAGGGGAGAGGAGGAAGCATGAAGCAGGGAGAACAGAGGATAGAGCATGCAGCATGAAGGAGGGAGGGGAGAGGAGGAAGCATGAAGCAGGGAGAACAGAGGATAGAGCATGTAGCATGAAGGAGGGAGGGTAGAGGAGGGAGCATGAAGCAGGGAGAACAGAGGATAGAGCATGCAGCATGAAGGAGGGAGGGGAGAGGAGGGAGCATGAAGTAGGGAAGACAGAGGATAGAGCAAGCAGCATGGAGGAGGGAGGGTAGAGGAGGAAGCATGAAGCAGGGAGAACAGAGGATAGAGCATGCAGCATGAAGGAGGGAGGGGAGAGGAGGAAGCATGAAGCAGGGAGAACAGAGGATAGAGCATGTAGCATGAAGGAGGGAGGGTAGAGGAGGGAGCATGAAGCAGGGAGAACAGAGGATAGAGCATGCAGCATGAAGGAGGGAGGGGAGAGGAGGGAGCATGAAGCAGGGAGAACAGAGGATAGAGCATGCAGCATGAAGGAGGGAGGGGAGAGGAGGGAGCATGAAGCAGAGCAGATAAAGCAGGCAGGATGGAGGAGAGAGGAGGGTGGATAGAGAAGAAAGGAAGTCGTTTTTAGAGGGAGGGGGAAGGGGGGAGTTTTACAGGAGGGAGCATGGAGTTTTAGAGGATGGAAGAGGGAGTTTTATAGGTGGGAGGCAAAAGGAGGGAGTTTTGGAGGAGGGAGCAAGGATGTCCATGTATGCTGTCGGCATTTAGTGATGTTGGGTGGACATGATTATCTACATGTAATCATGTCCATCTGGCACTTGTTAAATTCCTTGTATTAGCTGCAAGGTCTGTAAACACTCAAAGAAATGTAGAATATTCAAATCAGGAGTAACAAAAAAGGATTTTAGAATAAAGGATGTTTTTAGATGTATAGACTATAATGTAGTTTGTCTTCTTGAGTGTTTATGTGGGGCCCAGTACATAGAAGAGTCAACAAGGCCTGTCAGGGATAGAATAAGAGAACACATAAACTCAATTGAAAATATTGATTTGGACAGAAATTAGGAACTCCCTATCCCTAAACATTTCAAGAAGTGTAATAATGGCAATACCAAGCATTTAACATATACTATAATAGACAAAGTAAAACCTAATTAGAGAGGTTGTAATATCCAAAAAGAACTTCTAAAATTAGAGGCAAAATGGATCTTTGAGTTAAAAACCCTGACACCCCATGGTTTGAATTTGGAATTCAGGGGCCCAATCTGATATGCAGCGTTGCCCACAAAAGCCGGCAACGCCGAATTTTGCACGGGTTTGGTATCCTATATACGGCATAACCTAGAAGTTAAGCTCGTATATTTCTGCCTTCGCCCGTAGTTTTTTGGGCCATAGGCAGGTATACCAAAGCCGCGCAGTTTGGTATCCTATATACAGCGTAAGGACTTACGTGGCGAAAATGGAGAAATCTTACTCCATTTTCACCTCGCCACAAAATGCAGCCGTAGTAAGCCTTACGCTGTCTATTGGAGCCCCGTAACTCCCTAAACTACCTCCTAAATAAAACCTAACACCTAACGCATGCGCAATGTTTATCTACCTGTCAACCGCGATCCCCTGCCGAAATCCCTAATAAAGTATTTAACCCCTAAACTGCCACACCCGGGCCCCGCCTCCATCTACATTAAAAGTATAACCCCCTAATGTGATCCCCCTACACCGTCGCCAGCTACATTACATACCCCCTAATGTGTGCCCCTTACACCGCCGCCATCTACCTTACCTACCCCCTAATGTGAGCCCCTTACACCACCGCCATCTACATTACCTACCCCCTAAAGTGAGCCCCTACCCCACCGCCATCTACCTTACCTACCCCCTAAAGTGAGCTCCTACCCCGCCGCCATCTATTTTGAAAATATTAACCCCTAATTTAATCCCCCTACACCGCCGCCACCTATATTAAACACATTAACCCCTAATTTAATCCCCCTACACCACCGCCACCTATATTAAACACATTAACCCCTAATCTAATCCCCCTACACCGCTGCCAGCTATATTAACTATATTAACCCTGATTATATTAAGGTTAATATAGTTAATATAGTTATTATATTATATATATTAACTATATTAACCCTAATTAAACCCACCCAAACCCCCCTTAAAAAAACCTAACACTACCCCCCTGAAGATCTCCCTACCTTGTATTCACCCAGCCAGGCAGAACTCTTCATCCGATCCGGGCAATGTCTTCAATCAAGCGGCAGAGAAGTCTTCTTCCATCCGGGGGATGTCTTCAATCAAGCGGCAAAGAAGAAGTCTTCATCCCAGTGATGTCTTCAAGCAAGCGGCAGAGAAGTCTTCTTCCATCCGGCGATGTCTTCAAGCAAAGCGGCCTCTTCAATCTTCTTTCTTCGCTCCTCCGCCACAGAGCATCCATCCAGCACGACGACTGAACGAGGAATGAGGTACCTTTAAATGACGTCATCCAAGATGGCGTCTGTCGAATTCCGATTGTCTGATAGGATTCTATCAGCCAATCGGAATTAAGGTAGAAAAATCGATTGGCTGATTGAATCAGCGAATCAGATTCAAGTTCAATCCGATTGGCTGATTGAATCAGCCAATCGGATTCAAGTTCAATCCGATTGGCTGAACCAATCAGCCAATCGGATTGAACTTGAATCCGATTGGCTGATTCAATCAGCCAATCGGATTGAACTTGAATCTGATTCGCTGATTCAATCAGCCAATCAGATTTTTCTACCTTAATTCCGATTGGCTGATAGAATCCTATCAGACAATTGGAATTCGAAAGACGCCATCTTGGATGACGTCATTTAAAGGTACCTCATTCCTTGTTCAGTCGTCGTGCCGGATGGATGCTACGCGGCGGAGGAGTGAAGAAAGAAGATTGAAGATGCCGCTTTGCTTGAAGACATCGCTGGATGGAAGAAGACTTCTCTGCTGCTTGCTTGAAGACATCGCCCGGATGGAAGAAGACTTCTCTGCCGCTTGATTGAAGACATCGCCCGGATGGAAGAACAATTCTCTGCCGCTTGATTGAAGACATCGCCCGGATCGGATGAAGAGTTCTGCCCGGCTGGGTGAAGACAAGGTAGGGAGACCTTCAAGGGGTAGTGTTAGATTTTTTTAAGGGGGGTTTGGTGGGTTTAGAATTGGGGTATGTGGGTGGTGGGTTGTAATGTTGGGGGGTGGTATTGTGTTTTTTTTTTTTTTACAGGCAAAAGAGCTGTTTTCTTTGGGGCATGCCCCGCAAAAGGGGCTGGTAAGGTAAAAGAGCTGTTAACTTTTTTAATTTAGAATAGGGTAGGGAATTTTTTTTATTTTGGGGGGCTTTATTATTTTATTAGGGGGCTTAAAATAGGTGTAATTAGCTTAAAAATCTTGTAATCTTTTTTTATTTTTTGTAATTTAGTGTTTGTTTTTGTAATATAGTTTAGTTTAATTGTATTTTAGTTTAGATATTTGTAGTTTAATTAATTTATTGATAGTGTAGGTGTATTTGTAACTTAGGTTAGGATTTATTTTACAGGTAAATTGGTAATTATTATTAATTACATTGTAGCTATCTTAGGGTTTATTTTATAGGTAAGTATTTAGATTTAAATAGGAATATTTTAATTAATAATATTAATATTAATTAGATTTATTTTAATAAGAATTTAGTTAGGGATGTCAGAGTTAGATAGGGTTATTATACTTAATATATATATAATATAATAACGATCCTAACTATATTAACCCTAATATAATTAGGGCTAATATAGTTAATATATATAATATAATAACGATATTAACTATATTAACCCTAATATAACTAGGGTTAATATAGTTAATATATATAATATAATAACTATATTAACTATATTAACCCTAATATAATTAGGGTTAATATAGTTAATATAGCTGGCGGCGGTGTAGGGGGATTAGATTAGGGGTTAATGTGTTTAATATAATTGGCGGCGCTGTAGGGGGATTAGATTTATTTTATTTATTTATTTATTTATTTATAAAATATTTTACCAGGAAGGATACATTGAGATTTCTCTCGTTTTCAAGTATGTCCTGGGTCCACAAGACATTGTATTGATACAATAGGGTACAATAAAATACAAAAACAATATTAATACAAAATTTAACATAGAACAGGTAATTAATCAACCATGACAGGTGCAGTCTGTTTTGAGATATGTAGAGAGGGATCTCTTAAAGGATATTAGGCTTGGGGAAGGTTTGAAAGTGTGCGGGAGGTCGTTCCATAATTGTGGTGCTCTGTAGGAAAAGGAGGATCGAGCTGCTTTCTTTTTGTATTGAGGCAAACTAAATAATGTGCTGGTATTGGATCGGAGGTTATAGGAGGTGGGAATAGCCGGGGAGAGCATTCTGCTCAGGTAGGGTGGGAGCTTCCCAGAAAGGCTCTTAAACACAAGGCAGGAAAGATGGAGGGTGCATCTGGATTCCAGCGACAGCCAGTTTAGTTCTTTTAGCATGTCACAATGGTGGGTCCTGTAGTTACATTATAGCACAAAGCGGCAGAACGAGTTATACAATGTATTAAGTTTATTAAGGTGAGTTTGCGGTGCAGGTGCGTATACTACATCCCCGTAATCCATGATAGGCATCAGCATTTGCTGTACAATCTTTTCCTTTACTGTAGGGCTGAGGCAGGATTTGTTTCTGTACAGGGCACCTAGTTTTGGGTAAAGTTTAGATGCAAGTTTTTCTATGTGGAGGCCAAAAGATAGATTGGGGTCTAACAACATACCCAAGTATTTGAAAGAGTGGACTGCGGTCAGCGTGCAATTGGATTTTGTTTTGATGCGTAGATGGGAATTTTGTAACTTGTGTTCCAAAGATCATTGTGACAGTTTTGTCAGTGTTTAGGAAGAGTTTGTTTTTTGAGATCCATTTTTCTACCTCTGTGAATTGGTCTTGGAGCATTGCTTCAAACTGCGGCAGATCGGAATTGTTTGCATAGATTACTGTGTCGTCTGCGTACATGTGTACAGTTGAAGATTTGCAGACATTAGGCAGATCATTTATAAATAATGTGAATAGTAGGGGGCCGAGAATGGATCCTTGGGGAACACCACACGTGACCGGGAGAGAGTCACTGTCAGAAATGGAGACATATTGTGATCGATCCGATACATATGATCGAAACCAGGTTAGCGGACGATCACCAATACCTGAGTTTTTTAGTTTGAGCAGTAGTATGTCGTGGTCTACTGTGTCAAAGGCCTTTGCAAAGTCAAGGAAAATAGCTCCAGTTAGGTCTCCTTGTTCCATGCCAGTTTGGATGTCATTGCAAACTTTTAGGAGGGCAGTTGTAGTGGAGTGATTTGGGCGAAAACCTGATTGATCAGGGGTCAGATAGTTAGATTGTTGGTAATACTCACATAGTTGCGTATGGACGCATTTTTCTAAGATTTTTGACAATACTGGGAGCAAAGATATGGGACGATAATTAGAAACCAAGGTTAACTCCCCACTTTTATGGATAGGCACTACTCTTGCAGTTTTCCAAAGATTGGGTATGTATCCAGACACCAAGGATTTGTTAATTAGGGTTGTGATGGGTTTAGCAATTGCCGGAGCACTGAGATTCAACAGCATTGCTGGAATTTGATCAGGTCCAGACTGGTTTTTCATTTTTAGATTATCAAGGTGTTTCTTAACGACCTTGATGGGTACAGGTCTAAAATTGAACTTCTGTATCATGGGTCTTTGCTTATTTAGTGGGGCCTGATCCCCATTTGTAGTTTCAGGATGCGTGTCATTTATTAGTTTGTCAATCAGGGTGGTGGAGCATCCGACAAAATAACTATTAAAGGCATTTGCTACTTCTAAGGGGAGTTGCAGGGTTTGGTTGTCCACATTGATAGTGGGGGGGTTGGGAGTGGATTGGTGGATTTTGTAAGTTGTTTATGAGTTTCCAAAACTTTCTAGGGTTTGATATGTTATTGTTCAGATTTTCACAGAAATATTGGGCCTTGGCCAATTTTGTTTGTTTAGTGCATATATTTCGCCATTGTCTATATACACAGTGATCATTCATAGAGCCTGTATGCTTGAACTTTGACCACAATGAATCCCGAAACTGGTACATTTGAATGAGGTCAGCTGTGATCCAATTTAAGTGTGCTCCTTTTACTCTCACCTTACGCAGCGGGGCATGCAAATTCCAAACTTGTAGGAGTTCAGACTGGAAGAATTCTACTGCAGAATCTAGATCTGGGATTAGGTTTAATCTGTGCCAGGGGAGGTTCTTAATGTCATTTAGAAATGATTGAAGATTAAATTTTTTGAAGGACCTGGTGATTTTAACCTTGGGAGAGGATTTAGTTGCCTTTATTTTGCGCACGCAGTACACTAGGCAGTGGTCACTGAAATTGTTAGGGAGAACACCTGCCTCCTGGATTCGGTTGGGAGAAGTGGAGAGAATCCAGTCAAGCAGGGTGTGATTATGGCTTTTGATGTTTATGCGAGTTGGAGAGGAGATTAATTGCGTTAGCTGCAGAGATTTAAACAGTAAGCGACAACTATTATTTTTTGGATTCAGCCAATCAATATTAAAATCTCCAAAAACCAAAATTTCACTTTTTGGGTTTTGAGCTATGGTTTCACTAAGGAGATGTGCTATGTCAGAAAGGGAATGTACAGGGGAGCTAGGTGGGCAGTAGATCCCTGCAACAATTATTGATTTACTGCATGGGAATTCAATTTTGCCAGAAAGGAAATCAAAGGTGGCAGGAGAGCTAGATTTTTGTAAGGGGGTGTACTTAGTGGAATTGTCAACATAAATTACAATACCGCCTCCTCTCTTTGCTCTATCATTTCTATGGCATGAATATCCATAAGAAATCCATAAGAGTCAGGTATTTTTGCGGTTAGCCACGATTCAGAGATCACAATGATTTTGGGTTTGTATTGTAAGCACCAAGCTTGCAGTGCATCAACTTTTGGTAGTAAGCTGCGGATATTACAGTGCACAAAGGAGAGGCCTTTTTTAGCTGGAAGGGAATGTGTTAGGGGACCAGGGTTAGACTCTACATCATTTGCAAGTAACATAAGGAATAGGAATTTGGAAATCATTTTTGATTGGCCATATAGTGAATGTGATACTTTATAATTTTGTGAGGTGGGGGAAGGAGGGTTATTTTTTATAACCCTCCACCAGCACTCAGCAGATAAGTTACAGCAACAGAGCAGGCCATGGTGTATGATAATTTGTTTTCCAGTTAGAGGTGTGTGCTTATGGCGGTTATTATGACTACAAAATTGGATTGAGAAAAGGGTTATCATGAATAACAGTATAGGGGTTAATCATGAATAACAGATTAGGGGTTAATGTGTTTAATATAGGTGGTGGCGGTGTAGGGGGATTAAATTAGGGGTTAATATTTTTAAAATAGATGGCGACGGGGTAGGATCTCACTTTAGGGGGTAGGTAAGGTAGATGGCAGCGGTGTAAGGGGCTCACTTTAGGGGGTAGGTAAGGTAGATGGCGGTGGGGTAGGGGCTCACTTTAGGGGGTAGGTAAGGTAGATGGCGGCGGTGTAAGGGGCTCACTTTAGGGGGTAGGTAAGGTAGATGGCGGCGGGGTAGGGGCTCACATTAGGGGGTTATAGATTTAATATAGCTGGCGGCGGGGTCCGGGAGAGGTGGTTTAGGGGTTAATACATTTTTTATTGTTAGGATAGTGAAGGGGGATAGCGGATAGAGGGTTAGACGTGTCGGGCTATGTTTGGGAGGCGTGTTAGACAGTACAGGTGATTTTATAACTTAGTCAGGTTTTGTAGGCGCCGGCAGTTTCTAAAGTGCCGTAAGTCACTGGCGACTCCAGAAATTTGTACTTAAGCAGATTTCTGGACACCGCTGGTTTGTCAGACTTACGGCACTTTAGCCTCTGACGGTGCCGTATATGGGATAGCTCGAGTTGTGAGCTGAAACTACGGGCGGCGGGGGTTCCTTCGCTTTCCCCTGCAAACTACGATCTATATCGGATCGCGCCCCAACTTGGGATGTTTCTTATAACCTAATCTTAATAATAAAATTAAATTTTTTGTTCAATAAATATATAGCTTGTATTAATGCGTATTAACTAAGTTACTGTTATAGCTATAAATGCAGTGCTTTAATGGTTTAGGAATATAAAGAAAGGAATAGGACCCTGCAGGGAATTTACAATTATATCAATGTTGAATTAAGTCCACTATATAATTTGTTTTCCTTTTCTTTTTCTTTTTCTGTCACTCAAGTACAAATAATTTAAAAAAATAAATAAATATTTTTTATGTAATATTTATCATCATCTTACAAACTTTGAAGGTGCTGGAATTTTAAAGTGTTGTATATTAGATCATTTTTTCTGTGAATTTTTTCTGTGTATTTATTAGATATTTGATGTATTATGTTTTTACTAGCTTATTTAATAGTATGAAGTCTTTAATAATAGGAAGCAGTTTATGCATTTATTTATTTTTTATTTTTATGTTTTTTCTTATGTTACAATACTCTTATTGTGTAATTGTCATATTTTAGCATTTATGAAATGTTATATTTTATCATATATGAAATAAGAACTTTGACAGCAGTACGAATGTATAAATTAATTTCACTATCTGCCGTTGTATTGGGCTGTTCATGAGTGTGTGGCCGTGATTTAACCAATAAGATCAATAGGCTAGATATAAAAGGAAGCACGTAACCTTGCGTTGCTCATTTCTGCTTCCTTAGTGAAGCACAGCTGTTTAGGTGTTGGCAATTGGACCCTGAAGCAGACTCGAGGGCTCCTCTGATTTGTTGGGTACGATCAGGCCCTTATCGAGACACTTCCTGCAGCCGCTGGGTTTTTCGCCTATACCTTTATCCAATTAATTTGCACCTGTTAGGGTGGAACGGTTTGTCGGAATAGACGTCTCAGACAAAGCCTTTCCTTTGGAATCCTGTTACACATTGATATAGGAGCAAATCAACCCTGACGCCGACACCAACTATCCTAATTGTGAGTACGGATATTGGGGCATATTTATCAAGGTCTGGCGGACCTGATCCGACACTGCGGATCAGGTCCGCCAGACCTCGCTGAATACGGCAAGCAATGCGCTCGCTGTATTCAGCATTGCACCAGCAGCTCACAAGAGCTGCTGGTGCAACGCCGCCCCCTGCAGACTCGTGGCCAATAGGCCGCCAGCAGGGGGTTGTCAATCAACCCGATCGTACTCGATCGGTTTGATTTCCGGCGATGTCTGTCCGCCTGCTCAGTGCAGGCGGACAGGTTATGGAGTAGCGGTCTTTGTGACCGCTGCTTCATAACTGCTGTTTCTTGCAAGCCTATATACATGATACGATACATACATATGCCCCATTGTCTTTTACCCATATTATTTTATGCTACGCAAAAAAGGAACTCCCCCTTCTCTATAGGAGAAACTATTCCATCTAAACGCAACTAAAGGAAGCGGCTGGGAGTCGACATAAGCCGCAATACACCATCTCGTATTAGGATCATTATTTTGAGACTTGATAGACGTTACTTTTTACTGGCACCCAATCACCGTATATCTACAACCCACTTTTGAGATACATTGTATTTTATTAGTGCTAAACGACATTTTGTATAAACACTGAGTTTTATTATATCTCTGTCTTTTTTGGTTACACATTGGCTTCTTTTTAGCGCTCCCTAGTCTCCCTTTGTTTTCCTTAAATTATTATTTGTAGGGTATTTGGAGAGATCCTTACTATCTAGTTGGAGTGTGCTGTAACCCCTCCTTTTTGTGGCACTGGTCACACCCCCCTCGTTTAAACTTGTTAAATTGACCCCTTAGTCTAGAACTAGGCTGCTTGAGTCAAAGGGATCTTCAGATGTCTGCTAAAAAAAGGTGAGATTACAAAAGCTAGCTGAAATATTGTTTGATTGTTCCTTCTACTAGTTCCATAACTGTGCTTATGTAAATACTTTTCACGCCCTCCCCATAAATTATTTTTTGTCATTTGACAAAATGTCACAGGAGCGAGCTGCACTTAGTGCTCTGGCGTGGTCGGGCCGGGCTGTGACTATACAGCTGGCCCGATGCGCTGACTAAATATAACAGACCCGCTCAGCAGAGAGCAGAGAGCGGGTCTGTAAAAGCGCCATATTTTTTACTTATTAAAAGGTAAAAAAGGCTTTTAGAACTATAGCACTTAAATAATGTTATATAATTCTGCACTATGTGCAGAATTATATAACATTATTTTAAAGGTTTACTGTCCCTTTAAGCAAGCGCAGGAAATTAACCGCAAATGCCTAACAATACTACAAGCTGATTGTCCTAGATAAATGCACTGAGAATCGCTACAAATGCATATTCAATCAAAAAGAGCTGTACATAAATTTAAATTTAATAAAGTGCAATTCATATAAATCAAAATTCATAAAACATTCATAAAAAATAATACATAAAAAATATATTTAATACAATTGATTAAAGGTCGACCTTATAATATCAAATAACAATAGGAAATAACAATGTGTGTAAATAAATCAGATACAGAAACAAATAAACTAAAATAAAAATCACATAAGCCAAAACAAAATTAAGTGATAATATGTGTCCATTAAACAATAGAACAAATGTCCTCAAAATGCCAAAAAGGTCTATATGAAAGTCTTTATGTCCTTTGTGCTTGCAAACTTGAAAATCCGTGTAGACGACAAGCCTCCTGATAACAAAGAACAATCTCAATGTCAGAAAGCTGATGTCTGCGATGGTATATTGCCCAGAAGCATATACTGTATAGTTCTTAGTCCCAGATACTCTCCAACATACAATAAGTTAATTCTTAAAGTGAAATAAATTACAAGTGACTCATAATATCGTTAAAATATCAATGGTGTCTATCGCAATCCTGGAGCCTTTAATCCTACAAGCGGCTGCTGACTGAATATCCCCCTAAACTGACAGGCTAAATAGCAATCAGCCCGAACAGTCAGAGGTGCCGTTGGCCAAAATTCAGAAGCGCCGTATAACGCAGGAACACCGGCTCTATGCGAGATTTGAAGTTAACTCTGTCTAGGGAGTGAGTTAGAGCAACGCGTTTCAATTGTAATCTTTGTCAAGCTCGTCTACATGGATTTTCAAGTTTGCAAGCACAATGGACATAAAGACTTTCATATAGACCTTTTTGGCATTTTGAGGACATTTCTTCTATTGTTTAATGGACACACATTATCACTTAATTTTGTTTTGGCTTATGTGATTTATATTTTATTTTATTTGTTTCTGTATCTGATTTATTTACACACATTGTTATTTCCTATTGTTATTTGAAATTATAAGGTCGACCTTTAATCAATTGTATTAAATATATTTTTTATGTATTATTTTTTATGAATGTTTTATGAATTTTGATTTATATGAATTGCACTTTATTAAATTTAAATTTATGTACAGCTCTTTTTGATTGAATATGCATTTGTAGTGATTCTCAGTGCATTTATCTAGGACAACCAAAAATCTTTCTTTCATGATTCAGATAGAGAATACAAATTTAAACAACATTACAATTTACTTCTATTATTTATTTTGCTTCACTTTTTAGATATCCTTAGTTGAAGAAAAAGCAATGCACATGGTGAGCCAATCACACGAGGCTTCTATGTGCAGCAACCAATCAGCAGCTACTGAGCATATCTAGATATGCTTTTCAGCAAAGAATATCAAGAGAATAAAACAAATTAGATAATATAAGTAAATTAGAAAGATGTTAAAAATTGCATTCTCTTTCTGAATCATGAAAGAAAAAATGTGGATTTCATGGCCCTTTAAGTTTACCATTGTCCAGCATATTTTTTGCACTTTATTTCTGTCCAATACAGCCGCACTTTAGCTCATTTTGAGCGCTCCTTTTAATATTTTATTATATATAAGCTAGATGATTATACCTAGGCACTGGATCATTAGGAAAAAGGTGGACCATTTTGGATTGACTTGACTTCATTTTTTAGGTACATCAAAATCAAAATTAAGGGGCCTATTTATCAAAGATCTTGCGGACCTGATCCGACAGTGCGGATCAGATCCGCAAGACCTTGCTAAATGCGGAGAGCAATACACCCCCTGCTGACTCGCGGCAAATCAACCACCAGCAGGGAGGTGTCAATCAACCCTATAGTACTTGATCGGGTTGATTTCCGGCGATTCCTGCCCGCCTCATCAGAGCAGGCAAACAGGGTTATGGAGCAGCGGTCTTTAGACCGCTGCTTCATAACTGGTGTTTCTGGTGAGTCTGAAGACTCGCCAGAAACACGGGCCCAAAAGCTCCATTTGGAGCTTGATAAATGGGCCCCTAAGCCTTCATGATTAAGGTAGAGCATTCAGTTTTACTTAACTCTCCAACTTTTATGATCAAAAGTATTGTTATCCTTTGTTGAAAAGCATACCTAGGTAGGTTAAGGAGCAGCAATGCACTACTAGGAGCTAGCTGGCAATTGGAGGCCATGCACATATGCCTCTAAGCTTACTGTCTGTGCTTAGCTAGGTCCCAGTTGTATATTGCTGTTCTAAAGCTAATTTTAAATATGTGTTTAAACCCTTTGCTTAGGTTAAACACCTAGTAATATGAAAGAAATAGTAACATTTTCAAACACTTTACATCATTTTCTTTTTGCAGATTTATGCCCCATTAAGTATTTATTAATCATTTATTAAGCAGGGAATTGCTTTTAAAGAGTTTGCTATTTTTCATACAGCCAAAATATGTTTTGTTTTTCAGGTTTATGTTACATTTGGCTGTTTGATGTTATATCATCTTGAGCATTCCCAGCATTAAAGCAGAAGCACTGCTGTACTGATTAGCAAGTAGAAATAATGAGTTGGCCATTCCAGTATTGAATGATGGAAATAAAATTCAAATGTCACTAGATCCTGAACCTGCAGTGTCCATAGTAACATGGGAAGAGTAGAAAGTGGTTAATATATATGGAGACAAATATTTTTACAAGTATTAATTTCATAGTGAACATAACATTCTTTAGAGAACTTTAGAGAAAACCATCAATTTATTAATCAGAAAAAGGAACATCACTATTGTGAATAAAGATTAAAGGGACATAATACTTATATGCTAAATCACTTGAAAGGGATTCAGTATAACTGTAAAAAGCTGACAAAAAAATATCACCTGAATATCTCTATGTAAAAAGGGAAGATATTTTACCTCAAAATGTCTACAGCTCGCAATAGTAAGTGTTCAGTGAACAGTTATACTTCAGCTGCTGTCCAGCTGCAGGTTGAAAGAAAAAAAAAACAATAACCATTCTGCATCAGCAGTGCTGATGTCATGCTTTGCTTTACTGTGATATTGTGAGATTTTACTGAATTCTTTCAAGATTTCATAATAAACTTCCATAAACTGAATAGGAAAATAACATGACTGTGCCTACACATGCCAGATGTATGCTCCTTCATAAGTCTTAGGACTAGCAACCTGATTGGCTGCTAAAAATCCATTTACAATGGGATGTAGCTACTGAGGAAATTTTGGAGTAAAATAACTTTCTTTTTTACATTATTATTATTATTATTATTATTATTCTTTATTTATAAAGCGCCAACAGATTCTGCAGTGCTGTCCATAGGTAACAAAGATAAAAAGGACAGTACAATATGAGACACCAGACAAAATTTAACGAACAAATAAAGGGGGAATTGGGAGAAACAGGAGGTGGGGACTGCAAAGGTGGGAATGTTAGTGTGGAGTTAGATGAGGGCAACTATTAGGCAAGTGGAATTCATTAGTTACTGATTTGGTGATAGGCTTCCCTGAAAAAGAAGGTCTTTAGGGAGCGTTTAAAGGAGGAGTGGTTGGGGGAAAGTCTGACAGCTCGAGGAAGTGCATTCCAGAGGGTTGGTGCTGCACGAGAGAAGTCCTGTAGTCTAGCATGAGAGGAGGTGATGGTAGAAGAGGCAAAGAGTAGATCATTGTTGGATCTTATGGGACGGGCTGGAGTATATTTGTTGATGAGTGAGGACAGGTATGGGGGGCTGCATTGGTTAGGGCTTTGTAGGTCAGAGTGAGAATTTTTAATTTAATTCTGCTGTAAATGGGGAGCCAATGAAGGGACTCACAGAGGGGTGCAGCGGATACAGAGTGTCAGGAGAGGTGGATTAGCTTAGCAGAGGCATTTAGGATGGATTGAAGGAGGGAGAGGCGGGAGAGAGGAAGACCAGTTAGTAGGTTGTTACAGTAGTCAAGCCGGGAAATTACTAGGGAATGGATTAGCTGTTTAGTAGTTTCAGCACTCAGAAAAGGATGAGTTTTGGAGATATTGTGTAGGTGGTTGCGAAAGGATGAAGAGAGCGATTGGATGTGGGGTATGAAGGATAGATTGGAGTCAAGTGTAACTCCTAGGCAGCGGACTTGGGGTGATGGGGAGATAGTGGTGTCACCAACAGTGATAGTAAAGTTAGAAACTGGAGTAGAATTAGTTGAGGGGATTAGAAGAAGCTCATTCTTGGACATGTTGATTTTCAGGTGGTGAGAGGCCATTCGGGAAGAAATGCCAGATAAGCAGTCGCTGATGTGGGAAAGGACAGAAGGAGAGAGTGCAGGGGTGGATAGGTAAATCTAAGTATCATCAGCATAGAGGTGATAGTTGAAGCCATAGCTACTGATAAGTTTACCCAGTGATGAAGTGTAAATAGAGAAGAGTAGAGGGCATAGAACAGAGCCTTGAGGTACTCTAACAGACAGAGGCAATAGAGAGGAGGAGTCGCCAGCAAATGAAACAGAAAAGGACCTATTAGAGAGATAAGAGTGGATCCAGGAGAGGGCAATGTTACAGAACCCAAGGGAGCTGAGAGTCTGTAGGAGGAGGGGAAGGCAGCAGACAGGTCAAGTAAGATAAGTATAGAATAGTGGCCATTGTTTTAGCAGAAAGAAGATTGTTAGTAACCTTGGTGAGGGCAGTCTCAGTTGATTGTTGGGGACGGAAGCCAGATTGCAGGGGGCCAAGCAATGAGTTGGAGGATAGGAAGTGTGTTAGGCGATCGAAAACTAGTTTTTCCAGGACTTTAGAGGCTAGTGGAAGTAGTGATATGGGGCAGTAGTTTGCAGGAGAATTGGGGTCGAGGGAGGGTTTTTTGAGGATGGGGTGACCTTTGCATGTTTGAAGGATGATGGAAATGAACCAGTAGTAAGGGATCGGTTGAATAAGTTAGCTGGGGTGAGGGTAGAGGACAGAGAAGGTATTAGATGTGAAAGCATAGGGTCAAGTGGGCAGGTAGTGAGGTGTGAGGAAGATATTAGGGAACTCACTTCATTCTCAGTGGTTGGGGGGAAGGTACTGAGAGTGTTGGAGGGGGTGACCGGGGGCGGAGATGGAAGGTTGCAGTCTTGTGGTGGGATGTTACATATAGATGTTCAGGTGATATTTTCTATTCAGCTTTTTACAGCTATGTTGCATCACATTTAAGTGCTTCAACATTTGTGTATCATGTACCTTTAAAGAAATGTCAAACTACTAAAGTAGTTGTGTGATGGGGAACATTCATAAAAATGATAATTCATAAGTTATTAAACAATGTACATTACATATCATTCAATCAGTTTATGATTTTCAAAGCAGGCAAAAAAAAATGTTGGATGAAGGAACAATATACTAAAACTGATAACTGCAAATGAGCTTCACTTTATTGTTCATGAAAACAAATGGTCTTATAAGAATATGTGGAAATGTTAGAGCATTGAATGTGCTCAGGACAGAGGATCTATTTTGGAGTTTGGAAACCAAATATGGTGCACCAGATAATTTACCCAAATTTAAAGAAAATACTCCCAGAAAACACACAATAATTTAGAGGTTTGGATAGCAATGGCATCAACTATCTGCCAGAAGAATATGGGATATAAAGTCAAAACTAAAATGTCTATAAGTGTATTTAAATTTGAAATAGAAGCTATTTTATTTGTTCTTCTAGTTATTACTATTTTCAGCTGCATATGCACATATGCTATGCTATGCACAAGCATGACTTACCTGACTTAGTGGTAGATTACAAGTAGCTCGCTAACGTTAGCGCACACTATATTAAAATATCGCACCCACGCTATCCTTGAGAAAGGTCCAGGTGTGGGTTGAAATGTTGGGAACTTAACACTTGAAATGGAATAAAATTGTGTGCATTTATTATTAATAAAAGAGCTAAGTGTTCATTTGTTGAATATTGAAATACAAGCAACCTTGGCTTGTATGAAAGAAAGTGTGCTGCTACATATGAAGATATATATATATATATATATATATATTTATTTATATATATATATATATATATATATATATATATATATATGTGTGTGTGTGTGTGTGTATTTAGGTGTTTATATGTGTATATACATACATATATTATTATTCACATATAAACAGATATAGACACATGTATACACATATATACATATGTATATATACTTTGCAAACCCTTTCCACTAAAATACCTGAAAATATTAAAAAGCATTTTAATTACATTTTAATATTTAATAAAGTGTTTTTCTACTGTATATGTAGTGTAAATATTTTAGATTCCAATGTTCTTCACATAGTGAAAAATGTTTTATGTATTTTGAAATAGAGATTCATATATATATATATATATATATATCTACTGTATATACATATACCTTTATATACTGTATATGTATATATATATATATACTGTATATATATATATTCTTCACAACAAATACATTAGATATAAATTGAAATATATATTTAAAAAGAAAATTTTCTTCGATGTGAAAAACATTTGAATTTTAAAATATTCAGAACTACCTTCAGGGTAGTGCTGTAGGTTTAACTCCTGTCAGGTTAGCACACAAGCAATAAGTGTTAGTTTTTATTCCAGGTTGCGCTCTCCATTGAAGACTATGGGGAGAAGACGTTAGCGCAGTTGCGTATCCTGAAGTTAGCACATGTCAGCTTTTGCTTTGCACAAACATTTTATTTTCAACTTCTAATACGCGTGCAAGTTAAAAGATTACTTCTGGCAGTGTTTGCACAGGAGCAACGCTAAATAGCGCATCACTTGTAATCTGGCCCATAAGGTATAAAGGGATAGTTCTTAACACTTAACTATGATAAAAAATGTGACCTTAAAGTTAAATATAAAACCTGCAAGAGGATCCTGGCTTTAGACTTCATATACTACCTATTGCTACTTTTATTTTTTCTTCTTCTTTTAATTGTCTCCTGGTCCTTGGTAGGACACTGGGCATTTAAAAAGGGATTGTCTTTGTCTTATAAATTCAGTGTAAGACCGCTGCTCCTTAACTTGTCCACCTGAAATCATCCCGATACGACTCTTGTTTCCTGCATAGTAAATCCGCCCCTTGGTGTTCTTACCATGGTTGATATTAGCAGAGGCGTAACTATAAACCACAGGACCAAGGTGCAAGAATCTAAACTGGGCCCCCACCCTCAGGGGCCCAGTCGCAGTTGCAAACTCTGCACCCCTTGTAGTTTCGCCCCTGGATATTAGGGATTGTGGTGGGCAGTGTTCAGAATCAGAAAGACTCTATTGATGATGTGAAATACCTTGTTGTGAAAGATATATTTAGCTAGAGATATCACACTATTTCAAAGCTGAAGTGGTTGTGTCATTTTATTTTTTTTCTCTTGAACTTTTTTCAAGTTTCCTTTTCTGCCTGTGTTAGATTGAACTATTTAAAAGAAGAAGCTTTTTTCTTTTAATTTGTTTGTTCTATAACATTATGAATATGGCAGTGATTCAGGTCCTTCCATTATAATGGAGAGTGATTTGCAACTCACAGATGTGATGAGGAACAGGTACAAATCTTTATGAATTCTATAATTTCTCTAGTTGCAATGTTGTCTCAAGGTTTTTCTGCAATATATTAGTTTCACAAACAAGTTATATTAAAGGGACATTGTACACTAGAATTGCTTTGCATAAATGTTTTGTAAATGACCCATATATATAGCCTATCTGGGGGTGTTTTTGTAAAAATGTATAGTTTTGCTTATTTTTAAATAACATTGATTTTCAGACTCCTATCCAAGCCCCAACGTTTTAGATGTATACTGATGTCTACAGATGTCTGCTTGCTCCTCTTTGTATAATGGATCTTTTCATGTGCAGGGAAGGGGTAGTGTCTACTCTTACTGCTTTCTCACCCCATTTCATTGCACCAGCCTAAACAGATCAACAGTGTTAAATTAGTAGCTTCTAAGTAAGTTTTTAAAAGGTTTTATACTGGATGTTTAGATCAGTATCTGTGCTTATTCTTCTTTATAGTAGTGTCTATTACATGCAAGTGTATGAAAATCAGTGTACACTGTCCTTTTAATCTAGGCCACTAGTCCAAAGCTGCAGGTTCAAACAACAGAGAATGAATGTCCAAAAATGCAGTCTCCTGAAAAAAAAAAAAATACCCAGAAAAGGCAGACAGGTTCCTTAGCTAGAAATGTTTGCTTCCTCGGCTTGACAAAATGAGCTGTATGAATTTTTGTTTGATATGTTCTATTATTGCTGGATTTTTACAGTTGTATATTAAAAGCAAAGAAACTCAGTCTACAATATCTTGTGATACTAATGAAAAATGTTACATAGTTACATAGTCACTTTGCTGTATCAGAGCAAAGCATATTGATTTCAATTTGCAAATTAATGAATTCAAGATCAGCAGTTTTTTTTCTTGAAGCCACATAACTAAATATACCATATACTTTAAATAAATATTTTTATTAATATTGTTGTTGTTATTATTATACTGTTTGGATACTAGTTTTGGATTATACTGAAATTAATCTGCACAATGTGGTGGCTTCTACCTTCGACTCTTTTTTTAACTTATTTTTTTAGAAACATTTTAATTTTTTTTGTTTAGAACAAGTACTGTATATTGAAGATTGTTTTTATTTTACTAATAGATACTGTATTTTTCCATTTGTTTGGGACTAAATATAATATTCTGAAGGTTTTAATTGTCTTTGAATATCCTTCAGAGTGTCTCCTTTCTATCTCTTTCGTTTTTTTTATGTTTGACAGGACAATAGACAAAGAGTATCTTTTGAAACATTTTATTTCCTATTTACTGCAGAACACAATCGGGTTGATTGACACACCCTGCTAGAAGCCGATTGGCCGCAAATCTGCAGGGGGCGGTATTGCACCAAGAACTGCTGGTGCAATTATAAATGCCAACAGTGTATGCTGTCAGCATTTTTCGATGTGCAGCGGACAGGATACACTAATTCGTATCATGTCCACTCTCACATTGATAAATATACCACAATGTAAAAAATCATATTATGTGTACAAGCATAAAGTTGAACAATGGCAACATGATTATAATCAATATATATAGTCTGCAATACTCTAACTTAATATATTGTTATGCTATAAAGTATGTGCAAATTATAAAAAAGAAAATAATCTTTTGTATCCATATTTATTCCCAGTAGTTTATATTATCAAAATGCGAATTAAAGCCATGTGGTATCAAACATTTATCCTTGTGCATCATAGTAATAGTGTCCACATAGAAAAATGCCTATGTCAGCACTCTCTAAGGAACTGAGATCACAACATTCTTATTGTGTGAGTGGTTTAAATCATCATCTAGCTAGAAACATAAATTGCATAACTCTTCTGGTCAATTAAGTTATTTTTAAAGCATTATACATATCAGGAACATAAAGGCTGATATTTATTATGTATACAGTTTGTGCACATGGTCTCACAAATTTAAGCTTAATAAACTTAATGTTAATTATGCAGTTAAAACATATCTAAAAAAACCAATCGCCTAGATTACGAGTCTTGCGTCAGCCTTAAAAAGCAGCGTTGAGAAGTCCCAACGCTGCTTTTTTTAAACGCCCGCTTTTATTACGAGTCTGGCAGGTACAGGTGTACCGCTCACTTTTTTTTTGCGACTTGAGCATACCGCAAATCCACTTACGTCAATTACGTATCCTATCTTTTTAATGGGATTTGCCTAACGCCGGAATTACGAGTCTTGGAAAAAGTGAGCGGTATACCTTCTCCTATCAAGACTCCTACCTCATTTAAAAGTCAGTAGATAAGAGTTTTATGGGCTAATGCCGTAACATAAAACTCTTAACTAAAGTGATAAAAAGTCCACTAACACCCATAAACTACCTATTAACCCCTAAACTGAGGCCCCCCCGCACATCTCAAACACTTTAATAAATGTTTTTTACCCCTAATCTGCTGACCGGACATTGCCGCCACTGTAATAAATATATTAACCCCTAAACCGCCGCACTCCTGCCTCGCAAACACTAGTTAAATTTTATTGACCCCTAATCTGCCTTCCCTAACATCGCCGACACCTACCTACATTTATTAACCCCTATTCTGCCACCCCCAACGTCGCCGCCACTATATTAAATGTATTAACCCCTAACACTAACCCTAACCCCCCCTAACTTAAATATAATTTAAAATAATCGAAAAAATTACTACAATTAAATAAATTATTCCTATTTAAAACTAAATACTTACCTATAAAATAAACCCTATAAAATAAACTAATAGTTACATTGTAGCTATCACAGGGTTTATTTTTATTTTACAGGCAAGCTTGTATTTATTTTAACTAGGTACTATTTAATAACTTCCTAGTTAAAATAAGTACAAATTTACCTGTAAAATAAACCCTAACCTAAGTTACAATTACACCTAACAATACACTATAAATAATTACCTAAATTAAATTAAACAAATTACAATTAAATAAAATAAATAAAGTACAAAAAACAATCAAACACTAAATTACAGAAAATAATAACATAATTACAAGAATTTTAAAATAATTACACCTACTCTAATCCCCCTAATAAAATAAAAAATCCCCCCAAAGTAAAAAAAGCCCTACCCTACTCTAAATTACAAATAGCCCTTAAAAGGGCCTTTTGCGGGGCATTGCCCCAAAGTAATCAGCTCTATTACCTGTAAAAAAATACAATACCCCCCCAACATTACAACCCACCACCCACACACCCAACCCTACTCTAAAACACACCCAATACCTCCTTAATAAAACCTAACACTAACCCCTTGAAGATCACCCTACCTTGAGACGTCTTCACCCAACCGGGCAGAAGTGGACCTCCAGACGGGCAGAAGTCTTCATCCGATCCGGGCAGAAGAGGACCTCCAGACGGCCAGAAGTCTTCATCCAGGCAGCATCTTCTATCTTCATCCATCCGGAGCGGAGCAGGTCCATCTTCAAGCCAGCCGACGCGGAGCATCCTCTTCCAACGACATCCAACTGAAGAAGAAGGTTCCTTTAAATGACGTCATCCAAGCGAATGTGTTTATATTCGAATTCGAATGTTAGAACGAATGTTATTGTAGAAATTTGATTTACATAATAGAATGTTGATAAGAACGAATATTCTTAAAAATTCAATTTTTACAGTTTTCGAATGTCACTTTTGAATTCAAATATTACAAATATAATATTACAATATCAAATATTACATTTATAAAACACAATTGTAGACTAGAAACACTATTTCAAATTCGAATGTCACATTCAAATCAAATATCACATTCGAATTTGAATATTACATTTATAAAACACAGTATTAGACTAGAAATACTATTTCGAATTTGAATGTGACATTCGAATCGAATATCACATTCGAATTCGAATATTACATTTAAAAAACACAGTTTTAAATGTTTTAAACGAAAATTCGAAAATAGAATGTTAGAATGTTATATAAACATTCGAAATTCGATTCAAACGAACAAATTTATCAAAATTCGTTTTAAATTTGGAATTTTTAGAAACATTTGCCCATCCCTAATAGAGATATATGTGTATGTATCAGGGGCCTCAGCTGTGACTGGGCCCCTTAGGGTGGGGGCCCAGCTTAAAAAAAATATATATATATATATATATATATTTGTTTTCAATAAAAAATGTTGACCTGCCACTGCCTGCACTTATATCCTGTGAGTGTGACATGATGCTTCACTAGTGTCTCTGACTACCCATTGGTGTTTATGTGTGTGTGTGTATGTATGTATGTATGTGACTGTGTGTGTATTTATGCATGTATGTGTGTATGTTTGTGGAACCAGCAAATTACAGACCTTGTTACTGCAGCATGGGGTGGGGGGGGGGGCAGGGGGTAAACAGTGTCACTATACAGTACCACTATATATAGTACAGGGGGGATGGATCATGTCACTGACTACTGTGGTCACTTTATAAAGTACTTGGGCGGGTAGGGTCAGGCCAGCCATCTCACCGGCAGATTACAGACTGTGTCACTAACTCACTATGTACAGTACTGGGTGTGTTAAACAGTATTACTATATACAGTAATAGGGGGTCAGACCATCTCACAGACTGTGGACACAGGGTACCTCCTTTTGCAGACATGTAATCTGATTCACATTTTTTTTCTCTGTGTTAAATGTAAAAAAAAAAAGAAAGAAAAAAGATATGTATCAAATTAACCTTTTTGGGTTTTTTTTTTTTGGGGGGGGGGGCTTCTTAGATTCTTGCACCTGGGCTCTGTGGTTTCTAGTTATGCCTCTGGTATGTATGTATATATTATGTCCATATGTGTGTACATATGTATTTATATGTGTATATATATATATATATATATATATATTTATATATATTCATTTATAGACATATATACACATATAAACTCATAAATACATATATATACACATATATATATAAGTTCATTGGAGCCCTTTGCAGCTAAGTATGAAAACATGTGAAAGCATATGTATGCAACATTCATATTTAATAAAGTGCTATAGTGTGTATTTACTGTAAATATTTCCTATTGAAATGTTCTGCACATAGGAGAATATATGTTTTTTTTATATAGATATTCCTATATGTATATATCTGTATATACCTATACCTATAGATAATCATGTTTATATAGTTTTATATATATAGTGCCAAAATATCATCAGATATATGTAGAAATGTGTATTTCTGAATAAATAGAACATATTCTTCTATGTGAATAACATTGGAATGTGAAATATTCATATTTACATGTTGGGTTAGCGCACATGAAAATATGTAATTAGGTTTGCGCGAGAGTTGGGTGTTTCTTCTGCTTTTTTCTCTCCATTGACTTCTATAGGGGTATAATTGAACGTGCATGCGATATTCTAAGTTCGGCTTTTTATGCGCTCGTTGGGTTAGCGTGAGAGTAAAAACAGTTTACTTTCATCTCATAATATGAGCGCAATCAGACACAACCGGACGAGGTCAAAAAGCTTACTTCTAGCGCAGTTAATGCTTGAGTGGGAGCATTCATTAATGTTCCACTTGTAATCTGGCCCTTAGTGTGTGTAAATGTCTGGCTTCCACTTCTGAAAAGTTTTTTTTTACCATGTTATTCTGTTCTTATGCTGTGAGGGCTACAAAGTGACAATGCTTTCAAGGAGAACAAGATATTAGTTGGTCACATTTAATTTGTAAATTATAGACCTAGCTGTGCAAGGCTAGCTTTGGTTTTGTGCATGAAATGGCTAATGATATACTATGTTCACATCAGTTAAGCCGTTAAATGTAGAATCAAATTAATAGATGATCTGTGGCAGCAACATAAAACTAAAATGTGGGACTCTCCTTGCAAAGTCTGGAGTGCAAGTGTCTATTGTAAATAGGAAAAATGTGCAGGAACTTAGCACCAAAGATTGCTGCACTGCTGGTTTAGACAGCATGTGCACTAATCAACTGACTCTCCTAGAGAGATACAACCTTGTTCATCCACCAATTATTATGGTACAAGCGTGGGCTAATTACAGAGGGAAAAAAGCCACTGGTGGAACTTGCCTGAGCCATTTGCCCATCTTGTGAATGTTACATTAGTCTAATAAATGTTATGTAAAAAGGGCAGTAAGCAACTGGAAATATACAATTTATTTTCTGCAGTCTTGCAATAAATTAACATATTAGGTGAGTGTGATTTTGTTACTGTAGGTAGTATTCACACAGTGTTTGTTGCAATTGTTTTTCAACAGTCAAATTCCACCCACCACTTATTAGGAGGAGCTAAACCAGTCTTGTTACTGTAGTAGACACAATCATTGTGTCAGCAAAATTACCATTTTCTTTTAGATTCTAATATGATTCCCTTTATTGAGGCCAATTAAAGGGATTTGAAAGAATTATTTTATAATTCAGACAGAACATACCATTTTAGTATCCACTTTACTTCTATTATCAAATTTGCTTAGTTACCATGATATTCTGTGTAGGCACCTAGGTAGGCATCTAGTGCTCTTGCAAATCGATAACATTGTTGCAAAATTGTCTCAATATAGTGCTCCAGAAATGGGCCGACTGTGCTTACATCCCTGCTTTTCAACAAAAGATACCAAGAAAAGGTAAAATGTATAATAAAAGTGAATTAGAAAGTTGTTTAAAATGGCATGTTCTATTTGAATCATGAAATAAATACATTTGTGTTTCATATCCCTTTAACGACAGATATGTGGTAGGATTAGGCTTGTGAAGTCTGGAGTGTGCATATGATCTCAAAACCAGATTACTCTTCATTTTCAGAGTTAAATTATAAAAAGGGGCAAAATAAATAATGAATTACAATTACAATCTCAAAGTGTTAACAGCCCCTTTTAAAGTTTTAGCTTTTTTAACAAGTTTTTTTTTTTAACTTGAAAGACCCAAAACAGCAAGAATAAAAAAAAGAAATCCATAGCATATTCTCTCTGTCACCCAAGACCCAGATACATTGAATGATTACCCAGTCACCCATTGTTTTGAGAGTGAAGTCCATTTACATGTTTGTATGTGTCTAGGACAAATGCTAAAGTCTGTGTCACCCTTGTTTACATCTCAGTTTTGGTTTACAGCTTTCATGTATAGTTTTAGTTTAGGGACCAGGGAGTTGGAGACCTTGACATGGGACTGGGACTATCACCATTTGGCCAAATGCTGTAACTCACTCTTCCAGTTTGCTAATCTAGCTGTGTGCATGCAGGTGAGGGCCAGACTTTCTGTGTGTTGTGTTTACATTTTTATCTCATTTTTCCTCTGAGCTTTGCACCCAAGCTTGCCTGACGTCACTGGGGTGTCAGTGAGTGCTGTTGAGCACTCAGAGCTGTGCGTCCTCTCAGTGGTATGGAATGTGTACCCATTCTCATTCGAAAGTGAAATCCCTTTCTGTGTTTTGTAGGAAAATTACAAAAGCCTGTGTCACCCCTGGTTTTGTCTGTTTGTTTGTTGAAAGCTAAAATGTATGGCTGTATGTTAGGAGCCAGAAAGGATAAGACCATGATACACTCCTGGGCCTATCACCATTTAGTCAAATGCTGAAACTAACTCTTTCAGTTTGCTTTCAATCTAGCTGCATGCAAGTGAGTGCCAGACTCTCTGTGTATTGTGTATATGTCTGTCTATCTATCTATCTATCTATCTATCTATCTATCATTATCTATCTAATGTTTAAAAACGATTTTGCAATTTTGTCCCTTGAATTAGTATGGGGGGATAAGATGGAATTTTGCAATAATTTAAGGAGTAAAAAAAAAAAAAAGAACAAAATTAAAAAGCTATATATTTCTTTATTTGTAATATGTGTTTTGGTTTATATGTATTGATTATAGAATCTAATAAAATAATTTAAAAAATGAGCCCTGCTCCATTTATACTGAATAAAGATAACAAATTTCAGTTTACATTTAAATAAAAATATAATGATCTAAAAAAAACAAATATAATAATAAAATGCCTCTGAGTTGAGTGACCCTGTGCCTTTAATAATGATTACTATTTAAATGGTTGGCTGTCTGATTGATAGAAGGTTTTACCTGCTCTTTGACAAGAAGCATATTCAGCAATACAAAATGGAATTAGAGGGGATAATTAACGTTGACAAAAACACAGGGTAGATGGATGGGATAATACTGGCCCCTTGTAATGTCAGATGCAGGTCATAAATCAGCCATGCATGCATTAAGTAAAAATAATACCATAACCTATTGTGCAGTATTGGCTTTTGTTGCCTTCATTTTTCAAATTTATGGATGTCATTCACTTGAGTGGTATTAAAAGCATCAACATATTTTGTTCTTGAATTGGTTTTAAAAGATTTGGTTGGCATTGCACTTTTATGATGTTTTTACATTTTATTTATATTAGATCAACCTACTAGTCATTTTTTACAATAGGTTGTAAAATATATGAAGTTCAATTAGATCTTATTAAACTGTATTTTATTATGTTAAATGATTAGGATCTTAATTTTTTTTTATAAATTAAGGTGTGGTTTTGGACTTGAAATAACTATTTATTTTCAGGGAGGACGGGGGATAAAAAACAGCTGGGACAAAGAGTCTGCTTTAGTATTTACAGTATTCACACACACACATACACACACATTCACACACACACATAGACACACACACACATACACACACAAACTGTGTGTGTGTGTTTGAGTGCATGTGTGTGTATACATATATTATATTTGGCTTTTGCTTCTTTCATTGGGTGAGATTACAAGTCGCATGGAAAATCTGTTTTTCACAATTGCCAAAAAACTGCACCATTAAGATTTTTGAGCATTTGGGGTTGAACAGGTATAACAAGTTGCAAAATAACTTATTTTGTTTGTGTTATCCCACGTAGTCTAAAAACCGATATCACGTGCACGTTCATGTATTCCCCCATAGAAGTCAATGGAGAAGAAAAATAGAAAAAAATAATACAACCACCCTAATCTGTAGTGCAAAGCCCATGACATATTCTCCTTCTCACTAAGTGTACATTAAAATTTGAATACTTTATATTGCGAGAATGTTTTGTTAACGGAATATGTTCTATTTATTGTTAAATAAACTTTTCTATAAATTTATATGATTATTTTGGACAGATATATCTATTCATAGTGAAATATGTATATTAATATATAAATATGTATGTATATATATATATATATATATATATATATATATATATATATATATATATATATATATATATATATATATACTGTATATTAGTCTAGATATCTTGAGATGTGAATATCTGAGATATTGTTTAATGTGCATAAGATTGTAATGTGAAATATTTTCATTATCTCCATTGTTAAACTTATCTCTATACATATAAATCCATGTTTCTCAATGTATGCGTATGTATGACAATGTAAAATCCCTCTATCAGCTTTTTTTTCTCACACTCGAGATCTCCTATCTTTGAGCCCTTATAATGTTTGTGTGTAACATACTTTTAAAATATTTTTTAATAGACAGTGTTAATATGAGTGTAACTGTACTTTGCAATGTAATTTTGAAGTATTTTGTGAAACATTTTTGTTGCAGAATACTGTTAACTACAGCTCTTCGAGTGCGGAAAGGATTGTTGCGTAAAAGGCTATTGTGTGCCTTTATCTGTACAATGAGATTTGCTTGCGAAAAGACTATATTGTGAACGGAAAAGACATACCCGGCGACTCTTAATCTTACCCATTATGTTTTATCTTTTTTTTAATACCATAAGCCTCTCTGGGAGCATTTTTCTGTAAATCATTTTTTTGTTTGTCTGTTTTTTGTTGAAAAAAGTGTGAAAGGCTTAGTTTTCCTTCTGGTTAGTTCTACAACTGATTACTACAGAAACCGAGACTAAGGGGCCGATTTATCAATGTCTGTCCGACATGATCTGCTGTAGCGTATCATGTCCGACAGACATTGCTGAATGCCTAAAGTATACGCTGTAGGCATTTAACATTGCACAAGCAGTTCTGGTGAGCTGCTTGTGCAATGCTGCTCCCTGCAGATTCGCAGCCACTAGCATTATAGGATCGGGTGGATTGATCACGCAGCCTCAGAGGCAGAGGATCAGTTAAGGAGCAGCAGTCTTAATACTGCTGCTTCTTAACTGTTGTTTCCGGTGAGCCTGAAGGCTCGGGCAGAAACAGGGGCATGAGGGGCCATTCGGCCAGGGGTGGAACAACCGGTGATGCGACGGTCATGACTGCAACCAGGCCCACGAGGTCCCTCCCTTACTTCAGATTGTATTTCATTTTTAAACTTTAATTCTTTTTTTGTTTGTTTGTTTTTTTTGTTTCCATTTACAATAACTTAATTCCCCCAGGCAGCACAATTGCACAAATAACACAAAGTGAAACTTTGGATACAAGCACAGGCCGTAAAACTTTTCAGTCAATGGAAGTCGCCGAGTTGTGAGCGCACGCGCAGCTTGATAGTACTGTCAGTAATTGCACCAACGCAAAAACTGGCAGAGCGCGAGCTTGGAGGGATAGTACTGGGAATAGTGCTGTGCATGACAGGACGTCACTCCCGCTGTAGTTCTACTTGCAGCAATGGATGAGCTGTATCTTGAGAATATTGATGAGCTGGTGATGGACCAGAACAAGATAGTGAGTGAGGGATGCTGGGTACCTCAGGGCTGATGTGTATAGTATATTACCAGCAACGGAGGGGTTAACCTGAAAGTCAGGGAAGGGTTAAATATAGAGACACAGAGGTTTATGGACAGGTGATGTACAGTGATATTAAAGGACAAACCTGTCACATATACATAACAATTTATTATGTTTTTGTATAAATACTTTATTATATATATACTATCAGGAGATAATTCTACAATGGCTGATAGGTAAAGCTTTCTCAACTTCATTGGCGGAAAGGGACAAGCCTTACAATTAATAATTAGGTTTATTCATCATTGATGCATTTTTAAATAGATGTTATAGACATTCGTGGGGCACCATGAGAAAATAATAATAAAAAAATGTCAGCTTGGACAACCCCAGTCAATATAGACAGGCAGCTCCTTCTGCATTAAAGGGATATAATGCTGAGCAATAAACATCTGAATTGATTATTGGACAAAAGAGAAGCACAGCAGTGCAGTTTCCATGATAGTAGCCTAGTAGTAATCAGGCAGCTTCCAGCATATGCCTGCAGGCTTCAGCCTGCCTTAAAACATTTAAGCTATTGTACAGTAAAGGGATATAATGCTGCAAGAAGTTATCTGATGAATTTAAATATGTTTATTATTGCACAAATAATTGTTGCCATGTATTTGGCTATAACAAAATATATAAAAATCATTTTTTTTTTGGGGGGGGGGGAAGCCTTCATGGATTCTTGCACCGGGCCCTGAGGTTTCTAGTTCCGCCTCTGCATTCCGCCCTTGATAAAACGCCCCCCCCCCCAGGACTGATTCTGACAGAATGTCTGATTCCTCAACCTCTGCTTTGCCCTGCAATATGATGGAACAGGAAAAATTGCAACAACACAAGCTGAGAAAAGGCCTATGATCTCGGTCACTTGGCTCAAGGAAATCTGAAAAGCAGGAGATATTAAAATATAGGTCTATATTTATTTATTCATTATTTGAATGGTTATTTGTCATTTGTTTTTCAAGGATTCATATCTGCTTTGCACTCTTCTCCTGCTTGTGACAGGTGTCATTTTCCTGTACAACACCAAAGTTCTCAGCTATGCAGTAATCACCTTCTTCTTTGGCTGTATTATCATGTCAAAGTGAACAAAAAAGTTATAATTCAGAGTTATGAAGTTGTCACATCTTAAAAAACAAAACAACAAAAACAAAAACATTTTGTCGTTCAAGTTTCTTTCAGGGTAAAATGATAAAACCTAGATATACCATTTTGCACCAGCCGAAGCACCTATTTTGAAACATATCATTTTTTCAAGCAGTCTCAACTTGCGTCATCAATATATTTTTTATTTCAGAACCTTTGAAGTTGCAAACTCCATGGGAAACAATAAGAGGAAATAAAAATGATTGGCCGAGCTAAGAAAAGATGGATTTTAGTGAGCGAGTATGAAAAGTCTTCACCTGTGTGCCATTTGAATTTGTTTCTGCTGGTAGTTATTATTGTGCTGGTGTCTGTTATGAATATTACCTTTATCTATAAAAGTATATTATGTGAAATGGTGCAAGTTTAAATGACACATTTTTCTATAAGTTATGAAAGGTAATAAACAAATCTGAATCCTTTTAGTTGCTATCAGTCTATTAATTATACCGACACCAGATGAATAACAAAAAAAATTAGCTTTATTAAAGTATTTTGTTATTAATCATTTAATAGAAACTTAAGCAATCAAAATATTACAGAGATATAAACTACAGTTCTATAATAATCACTAACGCTATAACATAACTACAAATAGCAAGGAAAACAGAATAATACAGAGATTAAACTGTAAAGATGATTAAGTCATATTTTCAAAATAACACAAACATTGGCATGATGATAAGAACCAAATATTTCATTATAAACCTCTAAGGTAATTGCGGAGAATCAGGTAGATTAATAATTATGACAAACCGTCAGATGATAATCTATCCTAATTCCTGATTCACCCGGTGTTATTGTCGACAAATAAGACCAGGTGGTAGGAATTTTTATAAAGAAAACACAAAGCTATAAAACAATTAATTAATTTACCTGATTAAATATGAAAAGGAATTTTACATAAATGTTAAATGTAAATCTTAATGATATTAACATCTAAAGTGACTTTCTTTCATACATCACCAAAGTAAATAAATTCCCCCTTTTTCAGACAGGAATCAAACTGTCAGGTCGTAGGTCTGTCCCAATAGGCTAAACTCGTCTCAGCAGTTATAATCCAATAATCTCGGACCTCTGTAGTTGATTAGCAATTTACCAACTCCATAAATTATGTGACCAGTTCAAAAGCCCAGGAAAACGACCCCCTCCCCTTGGGCTAGACCCTATATATTCCCATTCTCTTATCTAGGAGGAGTCATTAATTATAATATTTTAATCATTAATTAACATAAAATTAATTAGATGAAATATTATTGTTCTAACAGTAGATGGCTCTCGCATATAGGGTAAAAATATTGGAAAAACACTTATTATATTTATGTTTACCCCAACATTCCTAAACTGCAATCAAGGTTATAAACTGCACTTATTTACAGAAATAAGCGACTAGCTGGGGTCTAAGCAAGTAAACTACCTTGAATAATGAAAAACATATTGATATGAAACTTCTCAGTCAGCAAGACTGAGGAAAACAAAATTCAATGTAATAATAGCTGAGCCCTGGTTAAGCTTAAAACAAGAAAACAACATGGAGTCTGTTCTGTCATGAAAAATTCATGACATGTCTCTATTTGCTTAGACTATTCTATTGAGGAGCTGGAGAAGGCAAGAAGAAGATAATTAGCAACTGAACATGAGCCATCATAAGGGGAAAAATGGTACAAATAATAGAAGCAGCAAAATTAGCTTTATTGCAAAATGCACAAAAGCAAATATAAATGTGCCCTTGTGAGTTATACTGCTTGTTCTTCTCTGCATTTAGCATGCAGATGATACCTTCCTTCATGATTAAATTGGCACTAATATGATCAGGCCTTTTTTTTTTAACTGAAGGCTAAAATGAACCATTTTAAAGACAAAAGGTGCTACAATGCCGACGGTATATTCCATTATTTGTAATCTTTCTGTTTTGTTTTTAGGTATCCTAAATAGTATTACTAAATAGTATTACTTGATTATTACATTCATTTCACATTAAATTTCACATTTTCCCTCTTTTTATATGTCCATAGTGATCCATCGTAGCGGATTACGCTTGCTAGAACCACCACCTATACGGAAAATATGAATACTGCTGTATTTCTCTAAAAGCTATGTAAACATGAGGGAGCAGTAGCCCAGTAAGAGAGATAGCTGCTAAAAAGTTAATTTATACTTTCTCTAAGTAGTGCCCTTTTTGTATACAGACAGGCTTATGATATGGATGTATCTGTGTATCTGTGTATATGTATATATATATATATATATATATATATATATATATATATATATATATATATATATATTTAATGGTGTCTTCCATTCTGCAAGCACATTTACATGAGTTGCCGTTTCAGTGAGCAAAAAGCTGATATTTCATATTCAAAAAAAAATTTCACAGCAAATTTGAGGACAACTTTATCTTTTACACAATTATGTCCTTGATCACAATCCATCAACCAAATTTATTTTGCTGTTTTTTTGAGGAAAAAAGGCACTGTTTGTTTAGATAAGATCACAATCATGCTTTTTCAGGTATTTCTCAAAGCCAAAAACGTGTTATCGGCTTGCGGGAAAAGACTCTGAGGCCCATTTATCAAGAATCTTGAGACTCGCCAGAAACAGCAGTTATGAAGCAGCGGTCTAAAGACCTGCTCTGAGCAGGTGGACAGGAATCGCCACAATTCAACCCGATCGAGTATGATTGGGTTGATTGACACCCCCCTGCTGGCTGCCGATTGGTCGCGAGTCTGCAGGGGGCGGCGTTGCACCAGCAGCTCACAATAGGTCTCTCTATGTTTTACATTCAAGCATCTTCCCAATCACAACCCATCTTCTCAATACTTTTCAGGTTTTCAAGTCCATTTTAGACAATTTATTTTCCAAAATTTAAATTTGACACCTAAAATCCCTAGATAAAGTCCTAAAATTGCCTTTTTGACATATTTGCAAGTATTCAAATACATTTTGGAGTAATTTTATTATGTTTTGCATGTGCTTTACACTTTTAAATGGCAACAAATGGTATCTTAGAGGTATAGCTGAAAGAAAGAAACACAGCGCATCCCTTCTAAGAGTAAAGGTTTTTAATGTGACAGCGTAAGCGCTATAAGAATAACACTTACAGGATATGTATGAAAATCATGCATGTATATATAAAAAACGATGGCTCTGAGTCATATGGTCTGACGAGTTTCTAGCAGGACCTGGAGGTGTTTTAGATAGCCGCAAATGAGATCAGCGCCAATGTAGCTTGTGGGCTCTCCGTCAAGCTGGGATCATCGAAGGATGTCCGTGACGTCAGAGCGTTGCTGACCTCAACGCGTTTCGTCCTACAACGTTAGGACTTTCTCAAGAGGATGAATACAAATGTAATCGGGTGTTGCCATAAATAGATCAAGATGTAATCCGATTGGGCCAGTATGTTTGTTATCTGATCCAATGGCAACAAAGAATCAGCGGTAAATATGGAAAGACCCGATACACTAAACAACTGTCATTCATTAAAATGCACATAGCACAAATAAAATATAACACAGATAGATAACAATGTTTCATAATACTGACATAAATCTAAAAAGTAAAATTATTAAATAAATATTAAAAACACATCTCACAGTCCTTTCCTAAACAACAGCGACAAATAATTGATTGGTAAAGTGTATAGTTTAAAAATGCCCATGAACTTGTCTAAAAAATCACTATTAAGTCAGAGCTGCATAAATGTGCCCATAAACTTATCTCTAAAATCGATATGAAATAAGAGTTACATAAATATGCCCATAAACTTGTCTATAAAATCAATATAAAACAAGAGTTACATAAATGCATTCAAATCAAGATCAATATTTAACCCTTTTGGTGATAGGGTTTCTAATTTGTGGATCCAGAATGTCTCTCTTTGACGTAAGGTCCTTAATCTATTCACATGTTTATTTGGTGGTATACCTTCAATCTTTACTCTAAGACAGTCAGGGTTAGATCCATGTTTTGTCAAGTTGATGAGTAATGTTATATTTATGTTCGCTAAATATTTTTCACATAGTCCTCTTGGTACGCCCAATATAAATTAAATTGCAATTGCAGCTGAGCATATAGACTATATATGTGGAACTACATGTGAATCTGTTTTTAATTGTATACTTTTTCTCATTTTTAGAGTCATGGAAATGATCCTGTTTACAAATATAGGAACACATTCCACAACGTGCAACTCCACATTTTTTTGTACCTTTAGATGAACCCAACCAATTGTTGGTACCAACACATTTAGAAGGGCCCTGGTTCATAGGTCTCAGTTTAGAAGGGGCCAGTATGTTTTTAAGATCTCTATTCTTCTTATAAGTAATAATAGGCCTATCTCGAAGTGTATTCCCCAATATTGGGTCTGCTTTTAAAATCCCCCAATGGGAATTGAGTATTCGTTCTATAGATTTGCTGCCCTGATTATAGGTGGTAATAAATCTAATATTATCATCTTTATTCCTCCTATTGGGTGGTGCTGGTTTTAACATATCTTGTCTATTCATATTATCTACTTGTTTTTTCACCTTATCTATAAGTTCTTTATCTTAACCCTTTACCCTAAACCTGTCATCTAAAAGGCTCGATTCCCTATCGTAGTCTGATTACTGCGTGTAATTTCTTTTAATGCGTTGATATTGGCCCAGTGGTATATTGCGTTTCCATCTAGAGAGATGGCCGCATTCTGCATTTAAGAACCCATTTTTATCAGTTGCTTTTCTAAAATTTCTAACAGCTACTTGGTTTATCACAGCATTAAAGAGTGTGAGATCTAAAAAATTGATATGTTCCTTATGTGCATTGTGAGTAAACTTTAGAATCAAGTTATTACTATTTATGTGATCAATGAAATTAGTGATCAATGATTTGTCCCCTTTCCAAATAATGATAACATCGTCAATGTAGCGATAGTAATGAATAATGTTATTTATAAATGGGTTGTTATGCCAAATGTAGGGAGATTCAAAGGAGCCCATATAGATGTTCGCATATGATGGTGCAAAGGTGGTACCCATTGCGGTTCCCTGTGTCTGTAAATAAAAAATTCTTTCAAATTCGAAATAGTTGTAATCCAGTATAATTTTAATACAGGACATCAAGAATTCCAATCTTTCAAGGGCTATATTGCTTGACATCAGATTATCTCTGATGGCGTTTATGCCCAGATGATGAGGAATACAGGTATAAAGGGCCGTCACATCACACGTGAGCCAAACGTAGTCCTCATTCCAATCTATTCCTTCAAATGTATTGATCACATGAGTGGTATCTCTAATGAAGGAGGGAATGTTTTTAACTAATGGTTGTAGAAAGAAATCTATATATGTAGATAGATTACTCGTAAGGGAGTTAATACCAGATATAATAGGTCTCCCTGGGGGATCTATGAGGGACTTATGAACTTTAGGGAAATGATAAAAAAGGGGAATACTGGGATGTGGTTCAGAAAGAAAATTAAATTCATCCTTTGTGATGATGTCAGTTTTGGCTACTCTTAAGATGTCTAGAAGTTTCTTAGAAAATGTCTAAGTGGGATTAAAGTTCAGTTTCCTATATGTTTTTTTATCATGTAATCAGACCTATTCTGTACGACCACACCACCGCCCTTATCGTACAGAATAGGTCAGATTACCTTAAAGAAGCTTTTAACATCTTACATGATACAAAAATATATAGGAAACGAACTTTAATCCCACTGAGACATTTTCTAAGAAACTTCTAGACATCTTAAGAGTAGCCAAAAAAAAAAGATCACTAATTTCATTGATCACATGAATAGTAATAACTTGAATCTAAAGTTTACTCACAATGCACACAAGGAACATATCGATTTTTTAGATCTCACACTCTTTAAAGGGACATTAAACACTAAATACATGCTAGATAGAATGATGAATTCAATGAAAAGATTAGTCCATGACTAACATGTAGATGTATTTTTTAAAGTTTCATTAGTTGTTTAAAAAGTGACAAAATAAGTGTAAAGTTTTAGTGTCTATAAAACACTGGGAGCTGCCATATTGTAACTTGTGTTACCTTCTCTGCTGTGGCCAATTAGGGACAGTTATACATAGGTCATTAGAGTGTGCAGCCAATGGCTGTGTGGAATATAACAGTGTTCTGCTCTTCCATTTCTAACAGGAACTGAAAAGCTCACAATTTCAGAATGGAATTACAGGCAAAGAGGACAAAATAAATAATGAAAGTATATTGCAGACTTCTTTTTATATATGTGATTTATCATTTTATATTACTATCTCAAAGTGTCTAATGTCCCTTTAATGCTGTAAACAACCAAGTAGCTGTTAGAAATTTTAGAAAAGCAACTGATAAAAATGGGTTCTTAAATGCAGAAAGCGGCCATCTCTCTAGATGGAAACGCAATATACTGCTGGGCCAATATCAACGCATTAAAAGAAATTGCACGCAGCAATCAGACTACAATAGAGAATCGAGCCTTTTAGATGACAGGTTTAGAGAAAAGGGTTAAGATAAAGAACTTATAGATAAGGTGAAAAAACAAGTAGATAATATGAATAGACAAGATATGTTAAAACCAGCACCACCCAATAGGAGGAATAAAGATGATAATATTAGATTTATTACCACCTATAATCAGGGCAGTAAATCTATAGAACGAATACTCAATTCCCATTGGGGGATTTTAAAAGCAGACCCAATATTGGGGAATACACTTCCAGATAGGCCTATTATTACTTATAAGATGAATAGAGATCTTAAAAACATACTGGCCCCTTCTAAACTGAGACCTATGAACCAGGGCCCTTCTAAAGGTGTTGGTACCAGCAATTAGTTGGGCTCATCTAAAGGTACAAAAAAATGTGGAGTTGCACGTTGTGGAATGTGTTCCCATATTTGTAAAAAGGATCATTTACACTTCTCTAAAAATGAGAAAAAGTATACAATTAAAAACAGATTCACATGTAATTCCACATATATAGTCTATATGCTCAGCTGCAATTGCAATTTAATTTATATTGGGCGTACCAAGAGGACTATGCGAAAAATATTTAGCGAACATAAATATAACATTACTCATCAACTTGACACACATAGTGTATCTTATCATTTCAAAACAAAACATGGATCTAACCCTGACTGTCTTAGAGTAAAGATTGAAGGTATACCACCAAATAAACATGTGAATAGATTAAGGACCTTACGTCAAAGAGAGACATTCTGGATCCACAAATTAGAAACCCTATCACCAAAAGGGTTAAATATTGATCTTGATTTGAATGCATTTATGTAACTCTTGTTTTATACTGATTTTATAGACAAGTTTATGGGCATATTTATGTAACTCTTATTTCATATCGATTTTTGTTTTTTTGTTTAGGAAAGGACTGTGAGATGTGTTTTTAATATTTATTTAATAATTTTACTTTTTAGATTTATGTCAGTATTATGAAACACTGTTATCTATCTGTGTTATATTTTATTTGTTCTATGTGCATTTTAATGAATCACTGTATGACAGTTGTTTAGTGTATCGGGTCTTTCCATATTTACCGCTGATTCTTTGTTGCCATTGGATCAGATAACAAACATACTGGCCCAATCGGATTACATCTTGATCTATTTATGGCAACACCCGATAACATTTGTATTCATCCTCTTGAGAAAGTCCTAACGTTGTAGGACGAAACGTGTTGAGGTCATCAACGCTCTGACGTCATGGACGTCCTTCGATGATCCAAGCTTGACGGAGAGCCCACGAGCTACATTTGCACTGATCTCGTTTGTGGCTATCTAAAACACCTCCAGGTCCTGCTAGAAACTCGTCGGACCATATGACTCAGAGCCATCGGTTTTTATATATACATGCATGATTTTCATACATATCCTGTAAGTGTTATTCTTATAGCGCTTACGCTGTCACATTAAAAACCTTTACTCTTAGAAGGGATGCACTGTGTTTCTTTCTTTCAGCTACACAGACTTTGGGATCTTTGACACAGAAGTTTCCTGTAACCAGCAGCTGCTCCCGATTTGGTTATTTCCATACTCCAGGATTGACACGTTAATAAGAAATCTTTCAAAGTTTCTTCCACTAGTGCTGTAGTTACTCTACCATACTACACTGAGGCAAAAAAGACTACTCTATTCCAGAGAGATAACCTATATGCGATATTGGGATTTCCTTTGAAAACTTCTCCTCTGTTACAGACTTCTGGGAAGGTCTAGGTACATCTGATACGGTACTGTGGTATTTTATTATTGAACTACAACTGTGCGATTGAGACTCATCACTTTTGGGTGCATTTTACATTCAGCTTATTAGGGAGCGCTGAATATTCTTTTTTGTTTGTACCATCTTAGAGGTATGCATATATGGTCTAGATTAATTAAACCTCAGTGCATTGCTATTGTGCTGAGTGTTGGCAGTGGGCTGCAAAGAAACTACATATGTATATGATTTTAATACGTTATATACATTGCCACTAATAAGAGCTGCAGGAAATGCAAGAAAAAGCAAATCTCAAAAGGAACATTTAAAATTACATGCAGCAATTGTGTTCTGGATAATTTTTATATAATTTACATATGTACAAACACATACACATACATATATACATACACACACAGCGGGCATGCTAATTTCAGTGTTATTATGTGTTGTGCTAATGCAGTACACATAACTTACCACTTGTTATATTAATGACTAGTCCTAAAGCCCATGTACATGGACCATTTTCTGTAGTGCAGAGGTTCAACCCGCCAGCACGTTTTCCCGTCCGGTCACGCCCGGTCAAGCCCATCCATGCCCTGTCATGTCTGCTCCTGTCCTGTCATGCCCCCCGTCATGCCTGATCCCACCCGGACATGCCCAGCACCATGACTACTCCTGCCTGGCCATGCCCCCTGCCACGACCAGCCATGCCCATCCTCTCTGCTGTCTGATCCTCACAAACGACCAGATATATTTGTCCTCGTGCAGTCTCTACTGCGCATGACAGCTTCGGACAAACAATCCTGGCCTTTTACTATATAGGATGGTGGCATGGCCCAGACTATCCATTGAAAGTATAGGGTGCACTAAAACAATGATGGTCGCACTAACATCCTCTGGTTAATATCTTTACCATTGACTTGTAATATAACATTGTGCACTAATCTTAGTGCAGGGTCATAATATGGATAGCACATTATAAATAGCTCTCCACTTGCAAAGTGTATCTAGGCCTAAAAGTGTAAATACAAAGTGTAATACTTGTTTCTTTACCTATGAATACATCATGATGTTGTATATGAATGTAGAGAACTCTTATGAAATAATTAAGCATATTTGCTTGTGAACCTATCTTCAAACTAATTAGTGTTTAATTAGTAAATGACCTACTGAGGATTTAATGATCTGATAAAGTATGTTTTGATTGTAACAAAGGGAGCTATGCACTATGTAAAAGAGGCTATTTTGGGGCTGTTGCAGTGCAGGATTGCTCATTGCTTACTGCAAGTTAAAGGGACATTTAAGATTAAATAAATCATTTCTTGAATGATGTATTCAGAGCAAAGATTAGCCTAAGAATAATTTGTACATGTATTTTTTAAAATTATATGAGTTGAATAAATATTGAAAAAATAAGGGTAAAGTTAATGTCCATAAAGCAGTAGGCACCCCCATATTGTAACTTAGATTATCCACAAAAGATTACCGCATCTCAGAAGCACTCATCATCACACAAAGATAAAATCCATGGCTTCAATGTATAACACATCCATTTTGTCCAAAAGCTAAAGTCATAAAGATACAGTGTAACCGTGAATCTTTGTTCTCTTGCTATCTTTATATAAAAAGCCGTCATATACATGATTAAGGACAGTTGGTCCGAAACGTTGTATTAACTTTTTGGCAAAAATAAAAATCTTTTTATTCAGTGCTGCTGCAGCTTGAACTTTCTACTTATTTTTGGGTTTTTTGGTATGGACCCTTGTAGCCTGCACGGATAAATAACCTCAATAACAGAGTGCTGAACAGTAACTTGCTGTTGTAACCGTGAATCACAGAGTTTAGTGTACAGCAGGGGAAACCAAGGCTCCTGGCATGCACACTTGATCACAGAGTCTCGGTCTCACTCCTTTTTACATATACAAATTTAAAGTGACATGTACATTCATTTAAACAAAATCCCCTATAGTACATAAAAGTAATCAAGATAAGTGGGGCTCAAACACCAACTTGAATCCCCCTCATAATGCTAATCGTTTTTTTTATTTTATTAATAAAATATTTTACCAGAATTATCAATTACATCTAATGATATAGATCTAGAAATAAATTCATACAGCATAATAAAAGGTTTCTCTAGAAAGAGAGAGAAAACAGAGCGCATCCACGATCTAAGTGTAGTTTAAAAAGTCACACTTTATTATTAGTACAAAAACAACAATTTCACACTCACAAAGCTGCCCTCAAACATACGAGGTATGTCTGTTCCTTTAACAACTAAACTGTCAGAGGTGCTGTGGGGTATAAGTACGTATAAAGCATACAAAAGGAGATCATGTGAATACGCTATTTAAATTGAGCTATATTAGCCGGCTTTAGTTCAATCCAAGCGTCATTCACATTCACTTCTCTCAAACGTCAGATTATGGGCGTGGGACAGTTTAGTCCCCTGTATACTAGTCCGACATATGGATCCTGCAGACATAAAGGGACATCCAGAGAGAAAACAGCACTGCTGGAGTGGGATCGTGTAAACAATTAAAGGAACAGACATACCTCGTATGTTTGAGGGCAGCTTTGTGAGTGTGCAATTGTTGTTTTTGTACTAATAATAAATTGTGACTTTTTAAACTACACTTAGATCATGGATGCGCTCTGTTTTCTCTCTCTTTCTAGAGAAACCTTTTATTATACATTTAACAGAAGCCTGGGAAAAGACACCGTTGGGCACAGAAGGAGCAGCAACCCCATTTCATTCATTGGATTAAGTAAAAAAGATTCTTTATTTTGAACTTTGAACTTTCTTCTTCAGCATTTGAGTTTGCATTGCAGCTTTTATATCACATACCCTTATATACCTCTTTATTATAGTGCTGGATTAACAACCCTAATATTGGTGGAAGTTGTAATATTTCTATGATAGCACCTATATTAAGATATCATGTCACAATAGACAAATAGGGTATTTCTATTTATTAAAGCATTTATTTATGTGTGGCACTGTCTGATTTTAGGGAATTGAAATTCATACAGCATATTAGGTAATAACTTAGTGAAGGCAAATAGTCAAATGCATAAGTCTAAATCAGCATGGCAGGATTCAATCATTAAAAATAGAGCTCCACATCTTATCTAATATTCAAACCATTAGGGGAATTGTCTGTAAGTAAAAAAAATCCACTGTATTTCCCTTTGACTAAGTTTACCTTCCCTGTCACCACCCCGTCTGCGTACTGGTATATGATCAGTACCTTGATTTTTTAAAGGGCTAGAATCAGGTGCATGATATTCACGGTAATGCCTAGCTATAGGAGTGTCAGAATCAGGATCCTCAGTTGATCTAATATGTCCCAAAAAAACATCCCTGAGCATTATTTTGTCCGCTAGAGTTAATCTTTTTGCACTAGTTGGTTTGCTATCGTATTACAAATTTCAAAAAAAATTATTTTGCGCTAGCGTTAACCCGAATAGTGTGAAAAAAATATTAAGTTTTTGCATGCGCGTGCATGTATTCCCCCTGGAGAAAAGAAAGTGGAGAAAAAAACACCCAAGATTGTGCAAACACCATCGAGTTTCACGTTCCCCATAAAAGTCGAAGGAGAAAAAAAATGAAAAAAATTGCGCAAACATAATAGCATATTCACATTAGCAAATGTGAAATATTTATAGTAAATACTAGGCATGTGCGAATGTTTCTAAAAATTCAAAATTTAAAACTAATTTTGATTAATTCGTTCATTCAAATCGAATTTTGAATGTTTATATAACATTCTACCATTCTATTTTCTAATTTTCGTTTTTCAAATTTTTCAATAAAATTTGAAAATATTTGTTCAAATAATAGAATGTTTAGCTATGTATTCATTCAATTTTGAAATGTAATATTCAAATTTGAATGTCACATTCGAATTCAAAATAGTATTTCTACTTTAATACTGCATTTTTTAAATGTAATATTCAAATTTTAATGTCACATTCGAATGTGAATGTCCCATTCAAATTCAAAATAGTATTTCTAGTCTACAACTGTGTTTAATAAATGTAATATTCAAATTTGAATGCTACATTCAAATTTGAATGTCACATTCAAATTCGAAATAGTATTTCTAGTCTAATACTGCATTTTTTAAATGTAATATTCAAATTCAAATGTCACATTTGAATGCGAATGTCACATTCGAATTCAAAATAGTATTTATAGTCTACAACTGTGCTGTATAAATGTAATATTCAAATTCAAATGTTACATTGGAATTCGAATGTAGCATTTGAATTTGAAATAGTATTTCTAGTCTACAACTGTTTTATAAATGTAATATTCGACTTTGAATGTGACATTTGAATTTGAATGTGACATTCGAATTCGAAAGTGACATTCAAATTCGAAAGTGACATTCAAAAACTGTAAATAACATTCGATAATAGAATTTTTAAGAATATTTGTTCTTATCAACATTCTATTAAGTAAATCAAATTTCTACAGTAACATTCGTGCTAGCATTCGATTTTTAATATAAACACAATCGCCCATCCCTAGTAAATACATAGTTAAAATTGTTATTAAATATGAATATCGCATTTATATGTTTTTACATCTTTTCATCTCCTTTTTATTAGACAGTGTTAATATGAGTGTAACTGTATTTTGTAATGTATTTTTGAAGTGTTTTGTGCAACTTTTTTGTTTCAGAAAACAGTTAACCACAGGATGGTAAATTTAGTCAACTCTGTGTCTACACTTCTGTATTTAACAACTGGAAAGCCCACAATAATTAGAATTAAATTACAGGAAAGGAGAGAAAAAATAATGATAGTATATTGAAAGGTTGTTTTACTACATGTAATTAAACAATGTATATAGATATCTTGAGCTGTTTAATATGCCTTTAAGAAGCACAATCGGGATCCGGAAGGGGAAGTGCTACATGGCGGTCACGTGTAGCGGTGCTCTGTGAAGGGAAAGAGCAAGGTAGAACACCCCCAAGAATCTGACAAGCTAGCCATGGCATCTTGAGTGCCTGGATCACTTTGCTGTCTAGTGGGAGGCTTGCCAGAGCCGTCACTGATGTAGGAATCTGGATCACAACCTGACGTTTCCATCAGCCCATAGTCCGGGTCAGGAAAATGGGTAGTCCTGGAAAAGGTGCAGCGTGTTACAACTTTCATCCAGCTGAAGCCAATTGACACATAAGATGTGAAGCCACTACAGGATCCTGTTCCAGAGCAGATCACGCAAGAGAGAAACACAAGAAGAAGTGCTGTATGTGGTGAGTGGGGTTACACGGAAAGCACAGGCCACAAGCACATAAACCCTCAGGCTGGGAAGGTGGGAACTCTCTGATTAAAAATCAAGGAAACCATATAATATTGTATTGGGCCTAAACAAGCAGAAGGGTGAAGTGCACATTAACCCTCAGGGGATACAATTGCAGGATTATTGTGACTGGGGAATCTGAGTATCGCTGAGGTATACCCCCTGTCTAAATATTGTACTGTTAAAGCTAAAACGCCACCTGTGACATACAGACAGAAAGATCCCCACATTTAAAATTAAGTCTGGCATAGACCAGACGAACTGCTGAGACTAATTAACAGTACTGTGTTAAGTACATATTTTTTGCCTTATCGTTGGATCTGATGGTATTCTTGTAGGCTTTCCCAGAATCAGAGGCTAGACATTATTACAAAGATTTGTGAACTAATTTTTTCTTATCCCGGAAAGACAGATAATTTAACAGTGTTTTTTGGATATATGGACACTGAACCAGGAGAAATTTATTTGAATTACGACAGCAGCACATACTTATCATTGAGGACATATCGATGTGGTTAGAGATACCAGTGTATGCCGACTGGATTTAAAATTAAGCACGTTTGGAGCAAATCAGTACATGCCCATAATGGCCCTGCTAGTAAAGTCCTTTGCTGGGACAATGGTGATGCTGTTGTCGAAGTTAAGCATACATGTTGGGAATTGGGTACAGAGGTATTCAGCCGCTGAAGTCTAGCTCAGCTGTGGTGTCATCTGCTATACTCTACCCCGGTGCCAGTAATCGAATATCTTGGTTGAGATATTTCTGTATGTCTGGGCTAAGGGGGAATGAATCTCTCTTGCCATAAACATAAGTGTATCATTTTTGTTTTACTTAAACCAAAATATTCT